>NC_057814.1:560576533-560620191 GCF_018294505.1 Triticum aestivum
CTCTCCCTGGCAAGATGCGTGTGTGTGTGTGTGTGTGTGTCGTGTGTGGCTGCGCTGGGTGGAGGGGAACGAGGGGAGAGATGCGGATCATGGGGGGGGTGCGGGGCTAGGGTTCGGTTCGGTGGGGGGGTATGTGTAGGCCGGGGTGGGCCGGCCTGGCTGGGAGATGGCCCAGTTGGGCCGGAGTCTGTTCTCTTTTCTGTTTTTACTCTTTTTTTGTTTATTATTCTTTTACTGTTTTTATTTTATTTCCCAATATATTTACTTTTTGTAAAATATGTAATTAACACCCAAATTGCATTACTAAATATACCTCTGCCACAATAACTTGGGCACCCAAACAAATTAGTTTAATATTTTATATATTATAAAAGGAATTTAATTATTGGTTTTAGCTACTGTTTTATTCATCTAATAGTATTTAAATATTTTATAAAGGTGTCATTTCTCCACCAATATATCCTATGAATTATTTGCCACAATAAGAACATTTTAGTTTTTATGTTTGAAAACATTTATTGTTTGCCTATATTTTAAATTTGAATTTGAATCGTCTTGAACTAACGCGAGTTTATCAACAGTAACCGGGGTGACATGGCATCGTTAACGTGGGATTACTGTAGCCTAATTATCCGGGCGTCACAGCCGCCGCCCGCGGACGCCGCCCCGCGCGCCCGACGCCCCCCCTCTGACTCCGGCCGTCCTCCTCCTCCCTCCTCCCGAGCTCCTCCCTCCGTCGGTTTCTTCTTCCCCGGTGAACTCCGGCCGCGCCCGATCTGGATCGAAACCTACGGTTAACTTTCCCCCCTATCAAATTTCTCCAAGTCCTGAACATTTTCACATTCTGTTGCATAATTCATCGCATCATAATTCTTTGCATATAGCTCCGTTTCGTGCGTGTAATATGTTGAAATGTTCGCCTCGAGATGCTCTTCATTTTGTTCCATTGTGCCATGTTCATTTGAGTCCATATTGATGCCCAAATCTCTGATGCAAGAGTGCTATATGCTGTTAACTGCTGTTACTTATCAGAACATGAGGATTTGTTATTTTGTTGCATTTGATGTGTACATCTTATGGGCATGAGCTCAACATGTATTTTGATGTATGCCATGCCATCTTTACAGAGGTGTATGCCATGTATTTTTGTGATCTCTGTGGTGACTAGCACAAGCATGCAAACTAGGCTTCGTGATGTTTCTGATTTCAGGGACTTAGTAATTTTGCTAAGTCTGTGACAGCTGTTATTTTGTTGCTATGTATCCATGTGGCTACAGAGAGATCCATGCTCCTTTTGGTGATGTTCAGTAAGGATGTTTTGTAGATATAGTTGTTCTATATCCATCCATGCCTCTGTTTGCAATTATGTAGTGCCCTAGCATGACTCAATCTTGCTCTACTTTTGCTACAAAATATTTCTGGCAGATTGTTAACATGATATTCAATTTTGCCAAGGTTGTTCTAGTTGTTTCATACATTCTTTGTATTTGTTCTTGCCATGGATAGCTTCATACACATGCCATCTTGCTGTACGTATGCTTGTTTTTTCATGAATTGCCTTGTGGTGAGTGCATCAAGCTCACCAAGATGCCCTCATAATGTCTGTTTCTGCCATGCTCTGTTTTCTGCTAAGTCTGGAACCTGTTAACGAAACTTGCTATGTTTACATGGTTGCCATCATATCCTCTGGTCCTTTTTGGCTCATGGTCAGTAAGGGACTTTTGTTCTATGAATTTAGTAGATTCATTCCATGCCTTGTTTTGCCATGTTAAGTTTCTGTAGCATGTGCTTTGCTTGCACTGAACATTGCTACCTGATGTTGTTTCTGCCATGTCCATTAATTTCACCAAGTCTGTGAACCTGATATCTTTTGCACTTTTGCCATGCTTGTTTGAACCTGTTATGTTGTGATGCCATAGCTCAGTGTTCATATTTTGTCAAGCATCTCCTGTAGATTACTGTCATGTGCTTTTTTGCTATGTTGGGGTGCGGTAGCATTCTCACTTGTTGTATTCTAAGTGCTATCATGCTGTTAACCGCAGAATCGTGTCATTTTTGTTTTGCTTGCCATTTGCAAACCGTGCATCCGTTTTCGGTGATCTTTATATCGATTTCGACCGAAATCATCTCATCTTTCCAGTGGCATGCTTGGTTTGCCAAGTTACTGCCTTGTTCATCATTTTTCTTCTGGAGCACGCATATGCATCGCATACCACATCTCGCATATCATACATGTATTGCATCATGTTGTTTGTGCATTTTCCGTGATTGATTGTGGGTCCATTGCTTGTGTTCTTGCTATGGGTAGAGCCGGGAGACGAGTTCGTGAATGAGGAACCTGTTGAGTACGCTTACGAGGATCAAGCTTTCGACAACTCTGAGAACCTTGCAGGCAAAATGACCATAACCTCGAAATCACTTCTATCTTTGCTTTGCAAGTTGTTCGTTCTATCGCCATGCTGCGCTACCTACCACTTGCTATATCATGCCTCCCATATTTACCATGTCAAACCTCTAACCATCCTTTCCTAGCAAACCGTTGTTTGGCTAAGTTACCGCTTTTGCTCAGCCCTTCTTATAGCGTTGCTAGTTGCAGGTGAAGTTGAAGATGGTTCCATGTTGGAACATGGACATTTTGGGATATCACAATATCTCTTATTTAATTAATGCATCTATATATATTTGGTAAAGGGTGGAAGGCTCAGCCTTATGCCTGGTGTTTTGTTCCACTCTTGCCGCCCTAGTTTCCGTCATACCGGTATTATGTTCCTTGAGTTTGCGTTCCTTACACGGTTGGGTGATTTATGGGACCCCCTTGACAGTTCGCCTTGAATAAAACTCCTCCAGCAAGGCCCAACTTTGGTTTTACCATTTGCCACCTAAGCCTTTTCCCTTGGGTTTTCACGAGCCCGAGGGTCATCTTTATTTAAACCCCCGGACCAGTGCTCTTTCGAGTGCTGGCCCAAACTGAGCGATGTCCGGCGCCCCCTGGGCAACCAGGGTCTATGCCAACCCGACGTCTGGCTCATCCGGTGTGCCCTGAGAACGAGATATGTGCAGCTCCTATCGGGATTTGTCGGCACATTCGGGTGGCTTTGCTGGTCTTGTTTTACCATTGTCGAAATGTCTTGTAAACCGGGATTCCGAGACTGATCGGGTCTTCCTGGGAGAAGGTTTATCCTTCGTTGACCGTGAGAGCTTATAATGGGCTAAGTTGGGACACCCCTGCAGGGTATTATCTTTCGAAAGCCGTGCCCGCGGTTATGAGGCAGATGGGAATTTGTTAATGTCCGGTTGTAGAGAACTTGTCACTTGACTTAAATAAAATACATCAACCGTGTGTGTAGCCGTGATGGTCTCTTCTCGGCGGAGTCCGGGAAGTGAACACGGTTTGAGTTATGCATGAATGTAAGTAGTTTCAGGATCACTTCTTGATCATCTCTAGCTTCGCGACCGTTGCGTTGCTTCTCTTCTCGCTCTCACTTGCGTATGTTAGCCACCATATATGCTTAGTGCCTGCTGCAGCTCCACCTCATTACACCATCCTTTCCTATAAGCTTAAATAGTCTTGATCTCGCGGGTGTGAGATTGCTGAGTCCTCGTGACTCACATATTCTACCAAAACAGTTGCAGGTGCCGACGATGCCAGTGCAGATGACGCAACCGAGCTCAAGTGGGAGTTCGACGAGGAACGTGGTCGTTACTATGTTTCGTTTCCTGATGATCAGTAGTGGAGCCCAGTTGGGACGATCGGGGATCTAGCATTTGGGTTATCTTATTTTCATTTGGATTTGACCGTAGTCGGTCTTTGTGTGGATTTTGGATGATGTATGAATTATATTATGTATTGTGTGAAGTGGCGATTGTAAGCCAACTCTCGTTATCCCATTCTTGTTCATTACATGGGATTGTGTGAAGATGACCCTTCTTGCGACAAAACCACAATGCGGTTATGCCTCTAAGTCGTGCCTCGACACGTGGGAGATATAGCCGCATCGTGGGCGTTACAAGTTGGTAATCAGAGCCATCCCCGACTTAGGAGCCCCCTGCTTGATCGAATCGCTTGCGTTGTTGAGTCTAGAACAAAAATGTTTTGAGTCTTAGGATTATATATATATCGGAGAGTAGGATTCTTTTTACTCCTCAGTCCCTTCGTCGCTCTGGTGAGGCCTCCTGACGTAGAAGTTTTGACTCTTCTCTCCTCAAATTTCACTAAAAAAAATTTAGGATCACGCGGGTATCTTAGTATCGTTCCGATGGTTTTGTGACGAGAACATTGTTCTTGGTGCCTCCTGACATTTAGGGGTTGTGGCAGTGTCCCGGGGAGTTGAGCTCCGAGGTGTTGTCGTCACAATTTTATCGTTGCAGTTCTGGAATACCTGAGTTTCGCCGACATCGAAAATCTCTTTTATGCAGTTGTTGGTGAGATCACCTCGACGCCACCCAGTACTGGGGCGGGAGTTCGGGAGTATTGCCATAACTCGTATAACGGATGCTTTTCGAAGGTTGAGGTACACGATTTCCGAAGGTTTCTTGGTTATGTGTTGACGGATGGATACAGCTGGATCTAGGGATTGCTAGTTTGGGTGATATATTTTGTGTCCCCTGTATCCCCAACACCAGATTGCATAACCAGAAAGTTTTGGGAGTTTATAAGTGGGAATTCAAGTAGCTCCTAGGATATCTTTCCGACAGACGCATGATATGAGATTGGGGTTCGACGTCTAGTGGTCCGCCTTTCCACGGTTGGTTTTACAGTGGTCTCGTAGTGTCTTAAAGAGTCCTTGGCTATGCCGACTCGGGGACGCTTCGTATGTCATGTGCACTGCCTTGTACATGATGGTGCTGTACGATCGAGCCCGTGTGGGCCCCACCACGAAAACTTTGGATGAAATCTCTATCATATGTTTGTTCCGGCTTATTCTGCAAGCCAATACTTTGTTTTGTTTTTAATTGTGGTATTCGAGTTGCTTCGAAGTCAAGTGTTGATTCCATACCTTTTCTAAGTGGTGTTCTCATACTTCTATGTGAATACCAATCCTTCTTGATCATCGAGATTGTCATCCCAATTCTTTCCAACCGGCGTGTTTATCCTCAAGTGCATCCAGTCATTCCAACATTCGCAAGATCAGTTCTAAGCTTTTTCTCAACGGTGTTCTTTTCATCCGACATAAGTTGCCTTTGTTTTACCACCCTCCCACCCTTTTTCTTGAAACACTCAGATTTCTTAATCAAGTATCCATCTTATGGATGTGAAGTCTCTTCATTCTTTTCCTCCATGTTCTTAACCGGTGATTTCTCATGGAGATGCTCATGAAGCTTCAAGTTCATCCGTCTTTGTTCTCATTTTCTTCTCCAGTGGATTAAATTCAAGCTTTGTCGATCATATTTTTTTCCTCGTTTCAAATGTTTTTCTCGTACCGGTGCACCTCTTAATCATCCACTTCTCGCTATTCAATTGTTCCGGAGTGATGAAGATATCTCAGAAGATTCAAGTTTCCATTCTCAATTCACTCAAGTTCTTTTGAGGATGCTATCTCATTCAAGCCATTTAATTCAACCGGTGTAATCTCTCTTTCAAGCAATCTTTCCAACGGTGGTTCTTTTGAGTGGCCCCTAACCCACAGGTCTTTTCCCAGGATCTTACCTGACTCTTCTAATTTTCTCGGAGCTATTCCCAAATTCATTTCAAAGTTTGACGTAAGAATGAGTTATCATCAGTCAGATGTCTTTTTCCAAGATCTTCCAAATTCTTTGCATTGTTGGTTCAACCTTTCTTATTTTCATCCCGGAGTATCTCAACAATTCATGGTGGTGTTTCTCGTCATCATTCTCAACATTTGAAGACCGAAGAAGAGTTCCTCTTCAATCTAATCCGTTCTCTCAAAGATGCGTGGTTCTAACTTGTTGCCGTCCTCTCATAATTGTTTTGAGTGTGAGAATTCTTTTCACCCATCCGGAGCAATTCAGGAGTCTTTTCAGTTTGATTCTCTGGAACTCATCATCTCAGGAATATTCATTCTCAGCTTTCAGCTCTCGTTCTCGAATTCTTCCAGTGCATCATTCAAGTATTATCTAGTTAGCTCGGGATCTCTGCGTTCACTTGTATCTAAATTCTCTCAAGTATCTTCGTTCATTTTCTAATTTCTTCCCGATGTTTCCTTATCTTTTCTTCGTTCATTTTCAATACTTACGATGGTTCGTTCAAGATTTCTATTCCTTCGCGATCATATCAATTCATTCGTTGTTTCCAAATCCAACCGGTGGTCCCATCAAGACCTTCCCAAGTTTGCGCCATATCTATCTTAATCCTTTCTACGAGAATAAGTAGTATGACAAATCCATTGCTTGTCATCAATTAATTGGTGAAGGATGAGCATAATGTAATTCTTATTCTTGTTTCATCGAGTAAATTCAATTCCTTATTTCGGAGGTTCATCAAAATTCTTGATTTCATTTGTTCATCTTTCTTTCCGGAGTTCCGAGTTTTCTCGGTTATATCATTTCAAAGCTCCATCTAAATCATCGCAAGGCTTCACCTTGTGTTTTCAACTTTTCTTTCTTTTTATCATCCTTTTATTACCGGATTTCTTCATGGAGGCTCTACATGGTGCTTCGTCAAGGAATCTTTTCATTCTTCAATTGTTCTTCAAGATTTTTCTCGAAGTTATGATCCGTCAAGCCATACTTCAAAATAAACATGGTGCTCAACACATGTTTGTCTTGAGGAGTTCAAGCATTCTTCTTCTTGCATTCCGAAGTGCAATTCTTTCTACAATATCTTTTGAGGTGGTGTCGTGGAATTGTCACGGCAGATGTCCTCGAGCTAGGACTTAGTCATGGAGCCATCGCAGCTAGGAAGCTTGAAGAGGTTAATGCGGGACAAGGAACACGAGGGTTTATACTGGTTCGGCCCCTTACGGTGAAGGTAAAAGCCTACGTCCAGTTTGAGGTGGTATTGATTAGGGTTACGATCACCAGGGAGCTAAACTGCTATGCCCGGCTCTCGATGAGATTGTTCTTGTCCCTAAACCGCTGCCGGGTCGTCCCTTTATATAGGGAGGCTGACGCCCAGCAGCTCTCAGAGTCCCGGCCGGCTCATAAGAGTGTCCGGCTCGGACTCTCAACTATTCTTGCCTTACACTACAAGTTCTACCATAATAATTATTGCAACTACGGGCCTTAAGCCATATCCGGGTCTTAAGCCCATCTTTGGCCCACCGTCTTTAAGGTTGGCGCCGGGCTTCTGGCAGTGACCATATGAGTAACCCGGCCCCTCTTGGCGGGTGATTCTAAGGTCCATATCCTCAACATTAGGCCCCAGATTGATTTGAGCCGGCTCATATCAATCTTCCATTCCTTCGACAGAAAACCTCCGGCTTACAATTGTGTGAAGGCCATAACCCGGCGTGACGTCATCCTCTGGACTCCGGATAATCCGCCGTGACGTCATCTTCCATTAAGTCCGTTTTTTACTCCGCCAGATCCGCAACGGATCTTTTTCTTTACTGTCATCCCGAAAATCGAGGCGTTTTGTGGGGAGATAACCACGCCGTGGTCTCCTTGAATCTCGCGCCCACTTATGAACTTGCCTTATAAATAGGCCGGCCCGACGGGCTCTCAGCCACTTCTCTCTCCATCTTCTTCCTCGTGCCATTGCTCCTCTGCCCGAGCTCTGCTACTGCCACCGCCGTCGCGCCCCCGGTCTTCGTCAACCTTGGCCGCTGCATCACCCTGACTCGGACCAGACAAACGGCGGCAACCTCCGCTCCTCTCCAGCTCCGGTGAGTCTCCGCTACTCCATAGGGAAGATCCGTACTAGGGCTCGAGTAGTTCGTCCGTGTTCTTCGTAGTTCATCACCATTGCCACAAACTCCGGTAGTTTTCTTTCTTACTGCTCCTTTTGATCTTAGATCTGCATAGAACTATTGCGGTGACTGTTTAGCACCCATTTTACACGCAAGCAGCTCTCTTTTTACCGCATAGGAACTTTGTTCGAGCCCAAGAACTCCCTCGCTTCTGTTTCTAGGTCTAGAAATTTTTCTTTTGCCCGACTATTTTGATCCAAAAAAGTTACTGCAATGTGTGAAACCTGTTTTACCACTCTTAGTAAAAAACTGCAATCATTGAATCCCGACGGTTTATAGTTCCAGTTTAAAGAAACCACGCGTCGTAGAACCGTCCGGCTTAAAGAAAGCCATGCGCCATAAAAATTTCCGGCTTAGCTGTAATAAGGCCTGTAGACAATCAAATTACTCTCAATCCCTCGGCGGCTTAAATAGCCCGATGCACTTAAGTGTATACCATTAGTCCCCTTCATAAGCCGCCACCTTGACATTGAACTGTAGATTTCCTCCGGCTCATAATTAACCCGGACGTTTTTTCCTTTTATCATAGACCGCCGACTTTCACCATGCCTCCCAAAGCTCCCATTACTTGCAACTGGATGAGGTCCAATGTCACCAATGAGACCCTAGCAGATTTTGTTAAGGCCGGATATCTGCCCAAGAAGGATGTCATGTCCTACCGTGCCCCTGACCCGTCAGAAGAGAGACCACAGCCAAAGGACGAGGAGGTAGTGATTTTTGCGGATCATATGAGCCGGGGCTTCGCACCGCCCGGTTCAAAGTTTTTCAGAGACGTTCTGAACTTCTTCGACTTGCGGCCTCAAGATATAGGACCCAACTCAGTGTCCAACATCTGCAATTTCCAAGTCTTCTGCGAGGTTTATCTTGGAGAAAAACCTAGTCTGCTGTTCTTCAGAGAGCTTTTTTACTTAAACCGTCAGAATGAGTGCGCCAATGGACCAAGTCTAGAGCTAGGTGGCATCTCCATTCAGCGGCGAAGAGACTGTCTTTTCCCTTATGCCGAGCCGCCGAGCCACCCAAAGGACTGGAACATGACTTGGTTCTATTGCCAAGATACGTCACCGGCTGATGAAAGTCCGCTGCCCGGCTTTCGCCCATCACGTCTGGAGTCAACACACCCATTGTCAGACAAACTGACTCCGGCGGAGCGCCAACCTCTGCTTCCCACCATCAACAAGATCAAGGCTCTCCTGGGCAATGGTCTAAATGGAATCGACCTGGTCCGGGTCTGGATCTCATGGCGGGTGATCCCATTGAGCCGCCGCCCCGGCTTAATGTGTGAGTACACGGGCCGAAAAGACGACCCTCAGAGACACAGCCGCAATGATCTTCCTGAAGACGTTGCAGAGGAGATGACCAAGGCTCTCTTGAACGAGATCCTGGCAGACTGTGGAAGGACCGGGTTAGCCCCCTTCTGCAAGACCAACCCAGCCCCAGCGGTAAGCCGCCAATCTGATCATCCTATCTTCTTCTGTATATAACCTTCATCTGAATCGTTTGAAGAAATCATCATTGTATTTTTCTGGCTGACGACAAGTTCTGGCGGGTCAAATATGACCATGAGGCGGCCAAGAAGGCCAGAAAGGTGAAGAAAGCCGCCAAGAAAGCCGCTCCCCGTAAGAAGGGAAGTAGGCCCACTGCTTCGGAGCTGTTGCAGCTAAGTGACAGCTCCGAGTCTGAGGTAATTCCTAAACCTGTAAGCTCTTGTTATACTTGTCGTTTATTTCTATCCGCCTTATCAATGCTGTTTATCAACAGGAGGACACCGGAGCCAGTAACCCGGTGGTTGAAGAGGTAACAATACTTTCCTCCGACTCAGAGCCCTTGCCAAGGCTGAAAACCCGAAGAGTAACCCGGAAAGTAAGCTTTTCCCATCCTTTAGCTTACCAAGATCCTCAATTTATTTTGAAGCGACAGGTTCATGAGAGCCGGCGGCACACCCGGACCAGCAAGGACACTGACCTCTCCTCCGGGTTACCTGATGCATCAAGGAAACGCCGGACCGAGGTGATCGCAAAATTGTACCCTTTTCATCCTTTTGCGGGTGTTATACGCCAACCGCTTAATTCTTCTGACTCAAATTATCAGGAGACTTCCCCTTCTTCCGGCGACTCTATGCAGTCGAATCTGCCGGCTTTCAAGACCGCGCCCGGGTAACGATAATCATCTCATGTTGTTCTGATCTTTACTCATATTTTTGGTACTAACCTTTGTTGTTCTCTCAGTGCCCAGGCAAAGCTCACCAAGAGGGTGAAGAAAACCAAGTCGGCCGGAGTGCCGGATTTGCCTGAGCCGGAGGTGACGGTCCAAGAACTGCCAGCTGCCTCCGCCCCCGAAGCCACCACTCTAATGGACACGGCGCCTGTAGAAGCTTCTGCTGACCCGGAGGCCTCCGGCTCGGCCCAACCAACAAATGACCCGAACGTGGTAATCACCCGGACGGAGTTCGTTGAACCGGGGAGACCTACCGTGCTGGCCAAGTGCTCCGCTAAGGGGGAGTTGCTGCAGCCCCACCGGGTGAACCTGGACCTCTCCGACTACACCAACCTGAGCATTGGAGAGCTCGTCTCTGGCTACATCAGCCAAGTGCACAAGAGCCGGGACGCCGAGGTTGCCATGGTGACCCAGATCCAGCAGAAGTCTGAGGTAACATCCTTTTGTCCTCTTATTTACTGCTTAATTACCTGTACCATGCTAGCCCCCAAGTCGACGACTTATGACTGAGTACGTTGTAGACTTAGGTTCTGGCTTACTCCATTTGAACCGGCAATATGTAGATAGAAAACGTTCAATATGCATTAGCCCCCAAGTGCCAAGTGTCTTTGCTTGGAAAACACTTGGGACTTTAAATTTGTAGAGTAATTGTTCATGCCATAACCCGGAAACTTATACAGGCTGCTGGCAAGAAGCTGGAAACCGACCTTGCTGAACTCACGAGCCGGCTGAAGATGCAAGAGATGGAGACCCGGAAGGCAAACGCCAAGTTCGTGTCCAGCATCGCCGCGCAAGAGAAGCTGAAGACGGAGTTCGACGCTGAGCGGAAGGCATGGGCCGAAGAAAAGGCCGCATTGGTGACCCGGGCTGAACAGGCGGAGAAGACTCTCTCCGAGAAGACCGCCGAGCTCTCCGGCCTAAAGCGCCAGGTTTCCCAGATGGTGGCCGCCATCTTCGGTAAGTCGCCTCACCGGCTTTCATCAAGTTTAAAATGTTTATATCTCATAATTCATCCTTGTCGCCGGCTTATCTGATTCTGTTAAACAGGTCCCAGAAGTGCCAACCTCAACCAGAGCGTGGTCACCAAGCTGAAGGCCGTGTATACCCTGGTGGAGCAGCTCTACACCGGGTCACAGCGTGCCTTAGCTGTGGTGGCCTTATCCAACGAGGTGCCGACTCACTTGGCAGAAGTCCTTCGCCGGCTCGCTGTACTGCCTCAACGGATTCAAGAGCTGCGACGGGCCTCTGCAAGAGCCGGAGCAATCGCCGCGCTGAGCCGGGCCAAGGCATTCGTGCCGGAGTTAGACCCGGCGGACATCGCCCTGGGCTATCCAAGCCTGAAGGAAGACGGCTCAGCCTTCGATCAGAAGGACTTCGCAGCTTGCGTGAAGGCTGTACGCCCGGTGGCCACCCTTATCGGGAACGACACAGATCTGACCAAGTACCAGCCGGGTTACAATGCGGAGAATCAGAGGATTCCAACCCCTCGCTATGAAGCCCTCAACTTGATCTCGCCGGCTCGTCAGCACACTTTCGCCCCGGAGATTGACCCGGCCGGGTTAATTGACGAGGAAGCCCAATTCTAAGCTCTCAGCGGCATCGACTGGAAGTCATCAACCTTCCAGGTCTTGGGATCAGCCGGAGGAGAAGATAGGAACGAGCCGGAGACTTCAAATCAGCAAGAGTCGTAACTCGGCTGGCGGTTTACCAAACAATGCTCCACCCTTTTAGACTTGATGAGTTTTGTAATAGAGTAGGTGCAACAGCTTATCTCTGCCGTGCCATCGTGCACGTATTAAATGCTGAAGTCTTTTGAAGTTGTCTCTTTGATGTTTCTCCGGGTCATAATCAATCCTGTGTTTTTCTTAACCTCAAAAGAGGTGCCTTTAATTATCCTGCATAGAAAGGCAAATCACAAGTCTCGAGGCGGCTTACCGCCCTGAGAGTCATAAGTTTCAGATAACCCGGAATATGAATCAAAAAAGACTTGTCTTCAATGATATCCTGAATACAGCCGTAAGAACATACTTAACGGCCTACAAGCATACTTCCGGTTTAGATAACCCGGATAAGAAGGTTGATACCGCAACTCCGGTTTACCTATCTTATAACACTCATTGCGTTCAGCAATACTGTAAACCAAAGTTAAGCCGGCAAAGTGAGACCCAGCTGTACACCTTGACATAATTAGAGAAAACTTGTGATAAAGCGGAAGAACTTAGGGGCTTCCGGTTCGAATACGACCAGAAACCCGGCCCAAAGGGGTTAAGCTAAGATTCGGATACGATCATATAGCCCCCAGTGGGTGTGGCGATGCCAATCAAGAGGGTACCGACAGCTATGTTCTCTTTGGTTCGAATACGACCCATGTTTGAACAGGAAGCCCCCAAGTGATTTTAAGAATTGTTTAACGACGCTGATTCGAATACGATCCACGTCGGTTCTCAGAGGGGTTAAACTATGATTCAAATATGACCAAAGGTAACCTCCCAATGAGCTCGGCACTTTGCCAATCAAATGGGTATCGACAGCTATGTTCTCTTTGGTTCGAATACGACCCATGTTTGAACAGGAAGCCCCCAAGTGACCTTACTGCTTACGGCTAGATTCGAATACGATCATAAGCCGGATCCTCCTTTAAGTCATCATGTAATCTTGCAATAAGAACAACACGTGCATATTTGGAGGAGAAAAAAGGACAGAGGTCCTGCTTTATTGCTTATCATAATATATACATGGCTGAGAGAAATATGTACACCACGAGAGCCGGTGGCTCAAGTGTAGTAAGGCCGAAGCTGAGCTATGTTCCACGGCCGACGGGTCTCTTTCTCCGACTTACGTGAATCTTTGTGCTCCCGAATGTCAATGAGGTAATATGACCCATTGTGCAAGTTCTTGCTGACCACAAAGGGCCCTTCCCAAGGCGGGGATAACTTGTGTGCATCTGTTTGATCCTGGATGAGCCGGAGCACGAGATCACCTTCCTGGAAGACCCGGGATTTAACCCGGCGGCTATGATAACGGCGCAGGTCTTGTTGGTAAATCGCTGAACGGGCTGCTGCCACATCACGCTGTTCGTCCAACAAGTCAAGAGCATCTTGGCGCGCCTGTTCATTATCCGCCTCAACGTAAGCCACCACGCGAGGTGAGTCATGACGGATGTCACTGGGGAGGACTTCTTCTGCTCCATACACCATGAAAAAAGGCGTAAAACCTGTAGACCTGTTAGGAGTAGTGTTGATGCTCCATAACACGGAGGGAAACTCCTCCACCCAACAACCCGGCGTCCGTTGCAAAGGGACCAGAAGCCGGGGCTTGATGCCCTTCAGGATCTCCTGATTAGCTCTCTCAGCTTGACCATTGGATTGCGGATGAGCCACTGAGGAAACATCAAGTCGGATATGCTCTCGTTGACAAAACTCCTCCATGACGCCTTTGGAGAGATTGGTGCCATTGTCAGTGATAATGCTGTGCAGAAAACCAAAGCGAAAGATCACCTTTTTCATAAACTGAACCGCCGTGGCTGCATCACACTTGCTAACGGGCTCCGCCTCAACCCACTTGGTAAACTTGTCAACTGCCACCAACAGGTGGGTCTTCTTATCCTTGGACCTCTTGAAAGGCCCAACCATATCAAGCCCCCAGACCGCAAAGGGCCAAGTAATTGGGATCATCCTCAGCTCTTGAGCCGGTACATGAGCCCGTCGCGAGAACCTTTGGCAACCATCACACTTACTGACCAAGTCCTCTGCATCAGCATGAGCCGTCAACCAGTAAAAACCATGACGAAAAGCCTTGGCCACAAGGGACTTTGAGCCGGCGTGATGGCCACAATCCCCTTCATGGATCTCACGCAAGATCTCTTGCCCTTCCACAGGGGAAACACAACGCTGAAACACTCCCGTAACACTGCGGTGGTGCAACTCACCATTGATAACAATCATTGACTTAGCCCGTCGGGTTATCTGCCTGGCTAAAGTTTCATCCTCAGGCAACTCGCCCCGGGTCATGTAAGCCAGATATGGCATTGTCCAGTCCGGTATGATATGGAGAGCCGCCACCAGTCGTGCCTCCGGGTCAGGGACAGCCAAATCTTCCTCTGTGGGCAACTTAACGGAAGGGCTATACAGGACGTCCAGGAAAGTGTTAGGCGGCACCGGTTTTCGCTGAGAGCCCAGCCGGCTTAAAGCATCCGCCGCCTTGTTCTTCCTGCGATCGATGTGTTCCACTTGATAACCTTGAAAGTGCCCAGCAATAGCATCAACCTCGCGGCGATAAGCCGCCATGAGAGGGTCCTTGGAATCCCACTTTCATGATACTTGTTGAGCCACCAAGTCTGAGTCGCCGAAGCACCTTACCCGGCTTAAGCTCATCTCTTTAGCCATCCGAAGACCATGGAGCAAGGCCTCGTACTCAGCCGCATTGTTAGTGCAAGGAAACATCAATTGTAGCACATAATGGAACTTGTCACCCTTAGGGGAGGCCAATACAACTCCAGCCCCCGAGCCCTCCAACTGCCTGGACCCATCGAAGTGAATAGTCCAATATGTGTTATCCGGCTTTTGCTCGGGCAATTGTGACTCTGTCCAATCATTGATGAAATCCACCAGAGCCTGAGATTTAACAGCAGTGCGTGGCACATACTTGAGACCATGAGATCCAAGCTCTATAGCCCACTTCGCCACTCTCCCTGTGGCCTCTCTGTTTTGAATGATATCACCAAGAGGGGCAGAACTGACTACAGTGATGGGATGATCCTGAAAATAATGCTTAAGTTTCCGGCTCGCCATGAACACACCATAAACAAGGTTCTGCCAATGCGGATATCGCTGCTTGGACTCGATGAGCACTTCGCAGACATAATAAACCGGCCGCTGAACCGGATGCTCCTTACCCTCTTCCTTGCGCTCCACCACCACGGCCACATTGACGGCTCGTGCGTTAGCAGCCACATACAACAATAAGGGCTCCTTATCAACCAGAGCAGCAAGGACTGGGGGCTCTGCCAGCTGCTTCTTCAAATCCTCAAAGGCAGTATTAGCTGCATCATTCCAGACAAAGTTATCAGTTTTCTTCATCAACTGATATACTGGCATGGCCTTCTCACCCAAACGGCTTATAAACCGGCTTAAAGCAGCAATGCGACCCGCCAAGCGCTGAACATCATTTATACACGCTGGCTTAGCCAGGGAGGTGATGGCCTTGATCTTCTCTGGGTTAGCTTCAATGCCTCTGTCGGAAACCAAAAAACCCAATAGTTTGCCTGCAGGAACACCAAAGACACACTTGGCTGGGTTAAGCATCATCTTGTAGACCCGGAGATTATCAAAGGTTTCCCTTAAATCATCTATCAGGGTTTCCTCTTTTATGGACTTAACCACAATATCGTCCACATAAGCGTGAACATTGCGCCCAATCTGTTTATGAAGACAGTTCTGTACACAACGCTGGTAAGTCGCCTGTGCACACTTGAGTCCAAAAGGCATAGACACATAGCAGAAGGCTCCAAAGGGAGTGATGAACGCCGTCTTCTCCTGGTCCTTAACTGCCATCTTAATCTGATGATATCCAGAATAAGCATCCAAGAAACTTAAGCGTGCACAACCTGCCGTAGCATCAATGATTTGATCAATACGGGGGAGGGCAAAAGGATCAGCCGGACACGCCTTGTTTAAGTCCGTGTAGTCCACACACATCCGCCAGGTGCCGTTCTTCTTGAGTACAAGCACCGGGTTAGCCAACCACTCTGGGTGAAAGACTTCAACAATAAACCCGGCCGCCAAGAGCCGGGCCACCTCTTCACCAATAGCTTTCCGCCTCTCTTCATTAAACCGCCGAAGGAACTGCCTGACCGGCTTAAATTTCGGATCAACATTGAGAGTGTGCTCAGCGAGCTCTCTAGGTACACCTGGCATGTCAGAAGGTTTCCATGCGAAGATGTCCCTATTCTCACGGATGAACTCGATGAGCGCGCCTTCCTATTTTGGATCCAGATTGGCACTGATGCTAAATTGCTGAGATGAGTCTCCTGGAACGAAATCAACAAGTTTAGTCTCATCAGCTGACTTAAATTTCATCGCCGGCTCATTCTCCGTAGTCGGCTTCTTCAGAGAGGTCATATCTGTTGGGTCAACATTGTCTTTGTAAAACTTCAACTCCTTTGTTGCACAAACAGATTCTGCATAAGCTGCATCGCCCTCCTCACACTCCAGGGCCACTTTCCAGCTGCCGTGAACCGTAATGGTCCCGTTGTGACCCGGCATCTTGAGCTGTAAGTACACATAACACGGCCGAGCCATGAACTTGGCGTAAGCCGGCCGCCCAAATATTGCATGGTACGGGCTTCGTATCTTAACCACCTCGAAGGTCAATTTCTCCACCCTGTAGTTGTTCTCATCTCCAAAGGCCACTTCCAATTCGATCTTGCCGACTGGATAAGCCGACTTACCAGGTACCACACCGTGGAAAATAGTGTTGGACTGGCTGAGGTTCTTATCAATCAACCCCATACGACGGAACATCTCATAATAGAGGATGTTGATGCTGCTGCGTCCATCCATGAGCACCTTAGTGAACTTATATCCTCCCACTTGAGGAGCCACCACTAGGGCCAAGTGGCCCGGGTTATCCACCCGGGGAGGGTGATCCTCCCTACTCCACACTATAGGCTGCTCAGACCACCGCAAGTAGCGTGGGACCGCCGGCTCAACAGCATTCACAGCCCTCTTATGAAGCTTCTGATCTCGCTTACACGGATTGGTGGTAAACACATGATACTGTCCACCGCTAAGCTGCTTTGGATTGGTCTGATAACCCCCTGCTGCTGTTGATGACCCTGGCCAGACTGTTGATTAAAGCCCCCTTGACCGTTCTGAGGACCAGAATTTGAGCCGCCGCCCGGGCCATGAAAGCCGCCGGCGCCTGAGCCGCCGCCCGGGCCGTTGTAATTCTTAAAGGCCTTCATGATTGCACAGTCCTTCCATAGATGAGTCGCTGGCTTCTCTCTAGAGCCGTGCCTTGGACAAGGCTTATTCAACAGCTGTTCCAGCGTCGGGCCTGACCCGCCGCCTCGGGGAGGGGGTCTCTGTTGAGGATATAGACCTTAGAGTCACCCGCCAGGAGGGGCCGGGTTACTCTAACAGTCATTACCAGAAGCCCGGGGCCAAGCCTGAAGACGATGGGCCAGAGATGGGCTTAAGACCCGGATATGACTTAAGGCCCAGAGTTACAATCATTATTATGGTAGAGCTTGTAGTGTAAGGCAAGTATAGTTGAGAGCCCGAGCCGGACAATCTTATGAGCCGGCCGGGACTCTGAGGGCTGCTGGGCGTCAGCCTCCCTATATAAAGGGACGACCCGGCAGCGGTTTGGGGACAAGAACAATCTCATCGAAAGCCGGGCATAGCAGTTTAGCTCCCTGGTGATCGTAACCCTAATCAATATCACCTCAACTGGACGTAGGCTTTTACCTTCACCGTAAGGGGCCGAACCAGTATAAATCCTCGTGTTCCTTGTCCCGCATTAACTCCTTCAAGCTTCCTAGTTGCGATGGCTCCACGACTAAGTCCTAGCTCAAGGACATCTGCCGTGACAATTCCACGACAGTTGGCGCCCACCGTGGGGCCAACGCACGGTGGATTTGAGTTCTTGAGGGGCAGCTTCGAAGGGCTCAAGGGATACGCTGTGGGCCGGATGACCAAGAGTCGTCGCGGCAAGCTCTTCATCGACGATGCAAACTGGGGCCCCGGCGCCGGCTCAATTGAGTACGGGTTCCGGGTCCCCTTCGGCGCAATTCATGTTTTCATTGGCAAGATTGGTGAGCCGGGCCCTGAGCCGGGTCTCTGCGCCGATCTCATCGAGACGGGTCAGCGTGCGCGACCCGCCCGGGCCCGGCCTGCCTTAAGGCATGCTTTTGTGGGGTGTATCCATGGAGGACTCTCTGATCGATCTGGATCTGGTGATGAGACGGCCGCCGGCTCTGACGGCGAGTCGGCCACCGATGAGTCAATCTCGTTATACCAACTTCAAGATGGCAAGCTCATGGGTTGTTCCGAGGGTTACAGTATTCCGGACCTATTTGAGCCGCCAAGTCAGGTTGGAGTTTTTATGGCTGGTGCGCAGCCTGTTCAGAACCCCGCTGCTGGAGCGGGAAACCCGGTGCCTTCTCCGGCTCAGGTGCTGATGGATCTCACGGACAAGATGACGGCCCTGCTAACCGCCACGGTTGACCCGGCAGATCAAGCTCAGCACGATGCAGAGGTGGCACAGTTAAAATTTGATTTAATGAAAGCTAAAGAGGATCTTGCAGCGGAAGGGATCAGGCTGACTGCGGAGAGGGCGGCTCTCGATGCCCAAACTCAGCTGATCCAGGCGCAGTCCTTCCAACTCACGATGGATCAGAACGCGGCCAATGAGGTCATGACCAGGAGGCATCAAAAGACCCAATCTCGACTCCCTCCGGTTTACGATCCACGCAATCTCTTCAACACGCCAGGTGCAGGGTCTAGTAACCCGCCAGGGGTCATAGCGCCCGGGTCTGGACCCCTTATTCAGCTACGAGTGATGGGGCCTCCCCAGGTGCCCCCTTGCCCCGCCTCAGTACGTGCCAATACCCCCGGGTCATTATAATAACCCGCTGGAGAACATGGTCGCTGCGGCAGCACGGCTGGCGGCTCTCCCAGTTGACGGCGACTCTCTGACGGCTATTGAAACCCGCCGGATCAGGGAACTCCTTCAGACAGCACTGGCAGCAAGAGGCGTACTCCTACAGCCGGGACAGGATCCACTCGACCCCTCGTCCAGGCCAGAGCCCGAGTTACAGCTGGCACATGGTCTCAGCAACCGGCTCAAGTAACGTCCGACGCCATGACTCGCCCCCTGGCCATGGCCCGGCTCACAATGGAGCCTTTTACGCAGCAGACCAGGACAAAGCGCGGCAAGAGGCGGAGCAGGTGCCTCAATTGACGGCTTACCAGACCCCCCCGGCTTATCCGACGACTTCCGTCGACGTGGGTGTCCCTACCAGGACCGGGGGTGTCCCTTGTTTAGTGCCAGCTATCCGTAATGAACGTCTACCTAAGGACTTCAAGGGCCCTAGGAAGGTGCCTAATTACACAGCTGACTTACAACCCGCAGCCTGGATCGAGAGTTATGAGATGGCTATGGAACTGCTGGAGGTCAGTGATGCGGCCATGGCCAAGTATTTCATCATGATGTTAGATGGGACTGCCCGCACTTGGTTGAAAGGGCTACCACCGAATCCCATTGGGTCTTGGGCTGAGCTGAAAGCCCGGTTCATCCAAAACTTCAAAGATACCTGTAGGCAGTCTATGTCAATCGTGGATTTGACTAACTGTAAGCAGCAGGAGGGTGAGTCTACGACACATTGGGTTCGCCGGGTTAAGGAGATCATACACTCGTCAGACAAGATGGATGCCGGCTCAGCGGTTTTAATGCTGGAGCAGAATTGTCGTTTTGTGCCCCTGAAGATGAAACTCGGGCGGCTTAAACGCGACTGCAGTGATATGGGTACACTAATGGCAGCTCTTGTCAAGTACGCCGATTCTGATGGTACCAAGGATCCCCCTTCAGATGATGAAAGGACAGGGAAGGGAAAGAAGAACGGCAATGGCAAGGGTCCTCAGTTTAACCCGGGGAACCAAGGAGGAGGCAAGCGCAAGGCCGATGGCAGCCTAGAGTTTGTAGCCAACGCCAGCTCACAAGGTAATAACCAGCGATGCAAGGGGAGGCCCCCTCCCCGAGGCGGCGGGTCAGGTCCAACGCTGGAGCAGCTGTTGAATGAACCTTGTCCAAGGCATGGCTCTAGAGAGAAGCCAGCGACTCACCTGTGGAAGGATTGTGCGATCATGAAGGCCTTTAAGAATTACAATGGCCCAGGCGGCGGCTCAAATTCCGGTCCTCAAAACGGTCAAGGGGGCTTTAATCAACAGTCTGGCCAGGGTCATCATCAGCAGTAGGGGGTTATCAGACCAATCCAAAGCAGCTCAGCGGTGGACAGTATCATGTGTTTACCACCAGTCTGTGTAAGCGAGATCAGAAGCTTCATAAGAGGGCAGTGAATGCTGTTGAGCCGGCGATCCCACGCTACTTGCGGTGGTCTGAGCAGCCTATAGTATGGAGTAGGGAGGATCACCCTCCCCGGGTGGATAACCCGGGCCACTTGGCCTTAGTGGTGGCTCCTCAAGTGGGAGGATATAAGTTCACAAAGGTGCTCATGGATGGAGGCAGCAGCATCAACATCCTCTATTATGAGACTTTTCGCCGTATGGGGTTGGTTGATAAGAACCTTGGCCAGTCAAACACTATCTTCCATGGTGTGGTACCTGGTAAATCGGCTTATCCAGTCGGCAAGATCGAATTGGAAGTGGCCTTTGGTGATGAGAACAACTACAGGGTGGAGAAATTGACCTTTGAGGTGGTCAAGATAAGAAGTCCATACCATGCTATATTTGGACGGCCGACTTACGCCAAGTTCATGGCACGGCCGTGTTATGTGTACTTGCAGCTCAAGATGCCGGGTCACAATGGGACCATTACGGTTCACGGCAGTCGGAAAGTGGCTCTGGAGTGTGAGGAAGGCGATGCGGCTTATGCAGAATCTGTGTGTGCTACAGAGGAGTTAAAATTTTACAAGGACAATGTTGACCCAACAGATATGACTTCTCTGAAAAAGCCAACTACGGAGCATGAGCCAGCAATGAAATTTAAGTCAGCTGATGAGACTAAACTTGTCGATTTCGTTCTAGGTGACTCATCTCAGCAGTTTAGCATCAGTGCCAATCTGGATCCAAAATAGGAAAGCGCGCTCATCGAGTTCATCCATGAGAATAGGGACATTTTTGCATGGAAACCTTCTGACATGCCAGGTGTACCTAGAGAACTCGCTGTGCACACTCTCAATGTTGATCCGAAATTTAAGCCGGTCAGGCAATTCCTTCGGCGGTTTAATGAAGAGAGGCGGAAAGCTATTGGTGAAGAGGTGGCCCGGCTCTTGGCGGCCAGATTTATTGTTGAAGTCTTTCACCCGGAGTGGTTAGCTAACCCGGTCCTCGTGCTCAAGAAGAACGGCACCTGGCGGATGTGTGTGGACTACACGGACTTAAACAAGGCGTGTCCGGCTGATCCTTTTGCCCTCCCCCGTATTGATCAAATCATTGATGCTACGGCAGGTTGTGCACGCTTAAGTTTCTTGGATGCTTATTCCGGATATCATCAGATTAAAATGGCAGTTAAGGACCAGGAGAAGACGGCGTTCATCACTCCCTTTGGAGCCTTCTGCTATGTGTCTATGCCTTTTGGACTCAAGTGTGCACAGGCGACTTACCAGCGTTGTGTACAGAACTGTCTTCATAAACAGATTGGGCGCAATGTTCACGCTTATGTGGACGATATTGTGGTTAAGTCCATAAAAGAGGAAACCCTGATAGATGATTTAAGGGAAACCTTTGATAATCTCCGGGTCTACAAGATGATGCTTAACCCAGCCAAGTGTGTCTTTGGTGTTCCTGCAGGCAAACTCTTGGGTTTTTTGGTTTCTGACAGAGGCATTGAATCTAACCCGGAGAAGATCAAGGACATCACCTCCCTGGCTAAGTCGGCGTGTATAAATGACGTTCAGCGTTTGGCGGGTCGCATCACTGCTTTAAGCCGGTTTATAAGCCGTTTGGGTGAGAAGGCCATGCCATTATATCAGTTGATGAAGAAAACTGATAACTTTGTCTGGAATGATGCAGCTAATACCGCTTTTGAGGATTTGAAGAAGCAGCTGGCAGAGCCCCCAGTCCTTGCTGCTCCGGTTGATAAGGAGCCCTTATTACTGTATGTGGCGGCAAACGCACGAGCCGTCAGTGTGGCTATTGTGGTGGAGCGCAAGGAGGAGGGTAAGGAACATCCGGTTCAATGACCGGTTTATTATGTCAGCGAAGTGCTCATTGAGTCCAAGTAGCGGTACCCGCATTGGCAGAAGCTTGTGTATGGTGTGTTCATGGCGAGCCGGAAACTTAAGCATTATTTTCAGGGTCACCCCATCACTGTGGTCAGTTCTACCCCTCTTGGTGATATCATTCAAAACAGAGAGGCCGCAGGGAGAATTGCTAAGTGGGCTATAGAACTTGGACCTCCTGGTCTCAAATATGTGCCACGCACTGCTGTTAAGTCTCAGGCCTTGGTGGATTTCATCAATGATTGGACAGAGTCACAAGTGCCCGAGCAAAAGCCGGATAACACGTATTTGACTATTCACTTCGATGGGTCCAGACAGTTGGAGGGCTCGGGGGCTGGCGTTGTATTGGCTTCCCCTAAAGGTGACAAGTTCCATTATGTGCTACAGTTGATGTTTCCTTGCACTAACAATGCGGCTGAGTACGAGGCCTTGCTCCACGGTCTTCGGATGGCTAAGGAGATGAGCTTGAGCCGGGTAAGGTGCTTCGGTGACTCAGACTTGGTGGCTCAACAAGTATCAGGCAAATGGGATTCTAAGGACCCTCTCATGGCGGCTTATCGCCGCGAAGTTGATGCGATTGCTGGGCACTTTCAGGGCTACCAAGTAGAGCACATTGATCGCAGGAAGAACGAGGCGGCTGATGCTCTAAGCCGGCTAGGCTCTCAGCGAAAGCCGGTGCCGCCTAACACTTTCCTGGACGTCCTGTATAGTCCTTCGGTTACGTTGCCTACGGAGGAAGACTTGGCTGTCCCTGACCCGGAGGCACGACTGGTGGCGGCTCTCCATATTATACCAGACTGGACAATGCCATATCTGGCTTACATGACCCGGGGCGAGTTGCCTGAGGATGAAACTTTGGCCAGGAAAATAACCCGGCGGGCTAAGTCAATGATTGTTATCGATGGCGAGTTGCATCATCGCAGTGTTACAGGAGCATTTCAGCGTTGTGTCTCCCCTGAGGAAGGTCAAGAGGTCTTGCGTGAGATCCATGAAGGGGATTGTGGCCATCACGCCGGCTCAAAGTCCCTTGTGGCCAAGGCTTTTCGTCATGGTTTTTATTGGTTGACGGCTCATGCTGATGCAGAGGACTTGGTTAGTAAATGTGATGGTTGCCAGAGGTTCTCACGACGGGCTCATGTGCCGGCTCAGGAGCTGAGGATGATCCCAATCACTTGGCCCTTTGCGGTCTGGGGGCTTGATATGGTTGGGCCTTTTAAAAGGTCCAAGGATAAGAAGACCCACCTCTTGGTGGCAGTTGATAAATTCACAAAGTGGGTGGAAGCTGAGCCAGTTAGCAAGTGCGATGCAGCCACGGCGGTTCAATTATGAAAAAGGTGATTTTCCGCTTTGGCTTTCCGCACAGCATTATAACTGACAATGGCACCAATCTCTCCAAAGGCGCCATGGAAGAGTTTTGTCAACGCGAGCATATCCGACTTGATGTTTCCTCAGTGGCTCATCCTCAATCCAACGGTCAAGCTGAGAGAGCTAATCAGGAGATTCTGAATGTTATCAAGCCCCGGCTTTTGGTCCCTTTGCAACGGACGCTGGGTTGTTGGGTGGAGGAGTTGCCCTCCGTGTTATGGAGCATCAACACTACTCCTAATAGGTCTACAGGCTTCACGCCTTTCTTCATGGTTTATGGAGCAGAAGCAGTCCTCCCCAGTGACATCCGTCATGACTCACCTCGAGTGGCGGCTTATGTTGAGGCGGATAATGAACTGGCGCGACAAGATGCTCTTGACCTATTGGACGAACAGCGTGATGTGGCAGCAGCTCGATCAGCGATTTACCAGCAAGACCTGCGCCGTTACCATAGCCGCCGGGTTAAATCTCGGGTCTTCCAGGAAGGCGATCTCGTGCTCCGGCTCATCCAGGATCAAACAGATGCACACAAGTTATCCCCGCCTTGGGAAGGGCCCTTTGTGGTCAGCAAGAACTTGCACAACGGGTCATATTACCTCATTGACATTCGGGAGCACAAAGATTCACGTAAGTCGGAGGAGGAGACCCGTCGGCCGTGGAACATAGCTTAGCTTCGGCCTTACTACACTTGAGCCACCGGCTCTCGTGGTGTACATATTTCTCTCAGCCATGTATATATTATGATAAGCAATAAAGCAGGACCTCTGTCCTTTTTTCTCCTCCAAATATGCACGTGTTGTTCTTATTGCAAGATTACATGGTGACTTAAAGGAGGATCCGGTTTATGATCGTATTCGAATCTAGCCGTAAGCAGTAAAGTCACTTGGGGGCTTCCTGTTCAAACATGGGTCGTATTCGAACCAAAGAGAACATAGCTGTCGATACCCATTTGATTGGCAAAGCGCCGAGCTCATTGGGAGGTTACCTTTGGTCATATTTGAATCATAGTTTAACCCCTCTGAGAACCGACGTGGATCGTATTCGAATCAGCGTCGTTAAACAATTCTTAAAATCACTTGGGGGCTTCCTGTTCAAACATGGGTCGTATTCGAACCAAAGAGAACATAGCTGTCGGTACCCTCTTGATTGGCATCGCCACACCCACTGGGGGCTATATGATCGTATCCGAATCTTAGCTTAACCCCTTTGGGCCGGGTCTCTGGTCGTATTCGAACCGGAAGCCCCTAAGTTCTTCTGCTTTATCACAAGTTTACTCTGATTATGTCAAGATGTGTACGGCCGGGTCTCACTTTGCTGGCTTAACTTTGGTTTACAGTGTTAAGTTGAACACCATGGGTGTTATTAAGACAAGTAAATCGGAGTTAAGATACCAACCATGTTACCCGGGTTATCTAAGCCGGAAGTATGCTTACAGGCCGCTAAGTGTGTTATTACGGCTGTGTTAAGGATATGATTGAGGACCAGTCTTTTTTGATTCATATTCCGGGTTATCTATCCAAAACACCTGATTCTCAGGGCGGTAAGCCGCCTCGAGACTTGTGATTTGCCTTTCTATGCAGGTTACCTAAAGGCACCTCTTTGAGGTTGAGAAAAACAAAGGGATGATTATGACCCGGAGAAACATCAAAGAGACAACTTCAAAAGACCTTGGCATTCAATACGTGCACGATGGCACGGCAGAGATAAACTGTTGCACCTACTCTATTACAAAACTCATCAAGTCTAAAAAGGGTGGAGCATTGTTTGGTAAACCGCCAGCCGAGTTACGATGCGCGCTGAGTTGAAGTCTCCGGCTCGTTCCTATCCTCTCCTCCGGCTGATCCCAAGACCTGGAAGGTTGATGACTTCCAGTCGATGCCGCTTAGAGCTTCGAATTGGGCTTCCTTGTCAATTAACCCGGCCGGGTCAATCTCTGGGGCGAAAGTGTGCTGATGAGCCGGCGGGATCAAGTTGAGGGCTTCATAGCGAGGGGTTGGAATCCTCTGATTCTCCGCATCATAACCCGGCTGGTACTTGGTCAAATCTGTGTCGTTCCCGATAAGGGTGGCCACCGGGCGTACCGCCTTCACGCAAGCCGCGAAGTCCTTCTGATCGAAAGCTGAGCCGTCTTCCTTCAGGCTTGGATAGCCAAGGGCGATGTCCGCCGGGTCTAACTCCGGCAGGAATGCCTCGGCCCGGCTCAGCGCGGCGATCGCTCCGGCCCTCGCAGAGGCCCGTCGCAGCTCTTGGATCCGCTGAGGCAGAACGGCGAGCCGGCGCAGGACTTGTGCCAGGTGAGTCGGCACCTCGTTGGATAGGGCCACCACAGCTAAGGCACGCTGTGACCCGGTGTAGAGCTGCTCCACCAGGGTATACACGGCCTTTAGCTTGGTGACCACGCTCTGGTTAAGGTTGGCACTTCTGGGACCTGTTTAACAGAATCAGGTAAGCCGGCGACAAGGATGAATCATGAGATATAAACATTCTAAACTTCATGGAAGCCGGTGAGGCGACTTACCGAAGATGGCGGCCACCATTTGGGAAACCTGGCGCTTTAGGCCGGAGAGCTCGGCGGTCTTCTCAGAGAGAGCCTTCTCCGCCTATTCCGCCCGGGTCACCAGTGCGGCCTTCTCTTCGGCCCAGGCTTTCCGCTCAGCATCAAATTCTGTCTTCAGCTTCTCTTCAGCGGCGATGCTGGATACAAATTGGCGTTTGCCTTCCGGGTCTCCATCTCCTGCGTCTTCAGCCGGCTCTTGAGATCCGCAAGGTCCGCCTCTAGCTTCTTGCCAACAGCCTGCATACATTTCCGGGTTATTAACAGTCATTATATAAGTCCCAAGCGTTTTCCAAGCAAAGACACTTGGCACTTGGGGGCTAATGCATATTGAACGTATCTATCTACATACTGTCGGCTCAATTGAGTAAGCCGGAACCTAAGTCTACAACATATTCACTCATAAGTCGTCGACTTGGGGGCTATCATGGCAAAGGTAACTATGCAGTAAGTAAGAGGACAACAGAATGATACCTCAGATTTTTGCTAGATCTAGTTCACCATGGCGACCTCTGCGTCCCGGCTCTTGTGCACTTGGCTGATGTAGCCAGAGACGAGCTCTCCAATGCTCAAGTTGGTGTAGTCGGAGAGGTCCAGGTTCACCCGGTAGGGCGGCAGCAACTCCCCCTTAGCGGAGCACTTGGCCAGCACGGTAGGTCTCCCCGGCTCAACGAACTCCGTCCGGGTGATTACCACGTCCGGGTCGTCTGCTGGTGGAGTCGAGCCGGAGGCCTCCGGTTAATAGAAGCTTCGGTCGTTGCCTTGGTAGTCGGGGCAGTGGCCTCAGGTTCCGTGTCCATTGGAGTGGTGGCTTCGGGGGCGGAGGCAGCTGACGGTTCTTGAGCCGTCACCTCCGGTTCAGGCAAATCCGGCACTCCGGCTGACTTGGTCTTCTTCGCTCTTTTGGTGAGCTTTGCCTGGGCGCTGAAAGGACAGAAACATTAAGCACAAAAAGAGTAAGTACAGACAAATATAATATGAGATGGTTGTCATTACCCGGGCGCGGTCTTGAAAGTCGGAAGACTCGACTGCATAGAGTCGCCCGAAGAGGGGGAGGTCTCCTGATAATTGGAGTCAGAGGAATTGAGTGGCTGATGGATAACACCCGCCAACGGATGAAAAGGGTACAAGTGGGAAATAACCTCAGTTCGGCGCTTCCTTGTTGCGTCGGGTAACCCGGCGGAGAGGTCGGTGTCCTTGTTGGTCTGGGTATGACGCCGGCTTTCATGAACCTGTCGCTTCAAAATAAATTGAGGGTCTTGATAAGCTAAAGGATGTGAAAATCTTACTTTCCGGGTTACCCTTCGGACTTTCAGCTGTGGCAAGGGCTCCGAGTCGGAGGAAAGTGACATTACCTCTTCAACCACCGGGTTACTGGCGCCGGTGTCATCCTGTCGATGAGCAAGTATTGATAAGGCGGACAGCAAACAAACAGTGAATATAGCAAGGACTTAAAAGACTCAGGGGTTACCTCTGACTCGGAGCTGTCGCTTAATTGCATCAGCTCGGAGGCAGTAGGCCTGCTCCCTTTCTTGCGAGGGGCGGTTTTATTGGCGGCTTTCTTCGCCTTCCTGGCCTTCTTGGCCGCCTCATGGTCATATTTGACCCGCCAGAACTTATCATCAGCCTGAAAAATACAATGATGAATTCTTCAAACGGTTCGGATGAAGGTTACATGCAGAAGTAGATAAAAAGTTATGGTCGGCGGCTTACCGCTGGGGCTGGGTTGGTCTTGCAGAAGGGAGCTAACCCGGTCCTTCCGCAGTCTGCCAGGCTCTCGTTTAACAGAGCCTTGGTCATCTCCTCTGCAACGTCTTCTGGAAGATCATTGCGGCTGTGTCTCTGAGGGTCATCCTTTCGTCCTGTGTACTCACACATTAAGCCGAGGCGGCGGCTCAATGGGATCACCCGCCATGAGATCCAGACCCGGACCAGGTCGATTCCGTTCAGACCATTGCCCAGGAGAGCCTTGATCTTGTTGATAGTGGGGAGCAGAGGCTGGCGCTCCGCTTGAGTCAGCTTGTCCGACAGTGGGTGAGTCGGCTCCAGACGTGTTGGGCGAAAGCCGGGCAGCGGGCTTTCATCAGCCGAGGACGTATCTTGGCAGTAGAAGCAAGTCATGTTCCAGTCCTTTGGGTGGCTCGGCGGCTCTGCGTAAGGGAAAAGGCAGTCCCTACGCCGCTGGATGGAGATACCACCTAATTCCAGACTTGGCCCATTGGCGCACTCATTCTGACGGTTTAAATAAAAAAGCTCTCTGAAGAGCAGCAAACTAGGTTCTTCTCCAAGGTAAACCTCGCAGAAGACTTGAAAATTGCAGATGTTGGACACTGAGTTGGGTCCTATATCTTGAGGCCGCAAGTCGAAGAAGTTGAGCACGTCCCTAAAAAACTTTGAGCCGGGCGGTGCGAAGCCCCGGCTCATGTGATCCGCAAAAATCACTACCTCCCCATCCTTTGGCTGTGGTTAATTATAAGCCGGAGGAGATCTACAGTTCAAAACTAAGGTGGCGGCTTATGAAGGGGACTAATGGTATATACTCAGGTACAGTGGGTTATTTAAGCCGCAGGGGCATTCAGAATAAATTGATTATCTACGGCCTTATCACAGCTAAGCCGGAGGATTCTACGAAGCATGGTTTTCTTTAAGCCGGAAGGGTCTATGGCGCGTGGTTTCTTTAAACCAGAAATGTAAACCGCCGAGGCTCAAGGATTGCAGTTTTCTTTACTAAGTACGGTAAAACAGGTTTCACACATCGCAGTAAAACTTTTGGATCAAAATGGTCGGGTGAAATGAAAAATTTCTAGACCTAGAAACAGACGAGCGGATGTTCTTGAGCTCGAACGAAGCCGTTATGCAGTGGAAAGAGACCTACTGGCATTTGAAATAAGTGCCAAACAGCCGCTGCACTAATTCTATGCAGATCTAAGATCAAACAAGGGCAGTAACTATGAGAACTACCGAAGGTTGCGGACAATGGCGACGAACACGAAGAACGTGGGCAAATCCTACGGCAGATCTACTCTACAGGTCAAGCAGGACTTACCGGAGTTGAAAAGGTGCGGGGGTCGCCGCCGTTTGTCTGGTCCGAGTCAGGGTGATGCAGCGGCCAAGGTTGAAGAAGACCGGAGGCGAGGTGACGGCGGCGGAGTGCGAGCTCAGGCAGAGAGGTAGTGGCGCGAGGAGGAAGAAGGGTGGCAGAGAAGCCCGTCGGGCCAGCCTATTTATAAGGCGAGCTCGTAAAGCGGGCGCGAGAATCAAGGAGACCATGGTGTGGTTATCTCCCCCCACAACGCCTCGATTTTCGGGATGACAGTAAAAGCAAAGATCCGTTGCAGATCTGGTGGAGTAAAAAACAGGCTTAATGGAAGATGACGTCACGGCGGATTACCCTGAGTCCAGAGGATGACGTCACGCCGGGTTATGGCCTTCACATAAATGGTAAGCCGGAGATTTTTTCTGTCGAACGAATTGAAGATTGACATGAGCCGGCTCAAATCAATCTGGGGCCTAATGTTGAGGATATAGACCTTAGAGTCACCCGCCAGGAGGGGCCGGGTTACTCTAACAGTCATTACCAGAAGCCCGGGCCCAAGCCTGAAGACGATGGGCTTAAGACCCGGATATGACTTAAGGCCCAGAGTTACAATCATTATTATGGTAGAGCTTGTAGTGCAAGGCAAGTATAGTTGAGAGCCCGAGCCGGACACTCTTATGAGCCGTCCGGGACTCTGAGGGCTGCTGGGCGTCAGCCTCCCTATATAAAGGGACGACCCGGCAGCGGTTTGGGGACAAGAACAATCTCATCGAAAGCCGGGCATAGCAGTTTAGCTCCCTGATGATCGTAAACCTAATCAATACCACCTCAACTGGACGTAGGCTTTTACCTTCACCGTAAGGGGCCGAACCAGTATAAATCCTCGTGTTCCTTGTCCCGCATTAACCCCTTCAAGCTTCCTAGTTGCGATGGCTCCATGACTAAGTCCTAGCTCGAGGACATCTGCCGTGACAATTCCACGACAGTCTCCCCTTACGTCGCTGGTTATTCCCTTGTGAGCTGGCGTTGGCTACAAACTCTAAGCTGCCATCTGCCTTGCGCTTGCCTCCTCCTTGGTTTCCCGGGTTATGCTGAGGACCCTTGCCATTGCCATTCTTCTTTCCCTTCCCTGTCCTTTCATCATCCGAAGGGGGATCCTTGGTACCATCAGAATCGGCATACTTGACAAGAGCCGCCATTAGTGTACCCATATCACTGCAGTCGCGCTTAAGCCACCCGAGTTTCATCTTCAGGGGCACAAAGCGACAATTCTGCTCCAGCATTAAAACTGCTGAGCCGGCATCCATCTTGTCTGACGAGTGTAACCCGGCGAACCCAATGTTTCGTAGACTCACCCTCCTGCTGCTTACAGTTAGTCAAATCCACAATTGACATAGACTGCCTGCAGGTATCTTTGAAGTTTTGGATGAACCGGGCTTTCAGCTCAGCCCAAGACCCAATGGAATTCGGTGGTAGCCCTTTCAACCAAGTGCGGGCAGTCCCATCTAACATCATGGTGAAATACTTAGCCATGGCCGCCTCACTGACCTCCAGCAGCTCCATAGCCATCTCATAACTCTCGATCCAAGCTGCAGGCTGTAAGTCTGCTATGTAATTAGGCACCTTCCTAGGGCCTTTGAAGTCCTTGGGTAGATGCTCATTGCGGATAGCTGGTACTAAACAAGGGACACCCCCGGTCCTGGTGGGGATACCCACGTCGACGGAAGTCGTCGGATAAGCCGGGGGGGGGGGGTCTGGTAAGCCGTCAATTGAGGCACCTGCTCCGCCTCTTGCCGCGCTCTGTCCTGGTCTACTGCATGAAAAGCTCCGTTATGAACCGGGCCATGGCCAGGGGGCGGGTCATGGCGTCGGACGTTACTTGAACCGGTCGCTGAGACCATGTGTCTGCTGTAACTCGGGCTCTGGCCTGGACGAGGGGTCGAGTGGATTCTGTCTCGGCTGTAAGAATACGCCTCTTGCTGCGCCAGTGCTGTCTGAAGGAGTTCCCTGACCCGGCGGGTTTCAATAGCCGTTGGAGAGTCGCCGTCAACTGGGAGAGCCGCCAGCCGTGCTGCCGCAGCGACCATGTTCTCCAGCGGGTTATTATAATGACCCGGGGGTATTGGCACGTACTGAGGCGGGGCAGGGGGCACCTGGGGAGGCCCCATCACCCGTGGCTGAATAGGGGCTCCAGATCCGGGCACTATGACCCCTGGCGGGTTACTAGACCCTGCACCTGGCGTGTTGAAGAGGTTGCGTGGATCGTAAACCGGAGGGAGTCGAGATTGGGTCTTTTGATGCCTCCTTCTCATGACCTCATTGGACGCGTTCTGATCCATCGTGAGTTGGAAGGACTGCGCCTGGATCAGCTGAGTTTGGGCATCGCGAGCCGCCCTCTCTGCAGCCATCCTGATCCCTTCCGCTGCAAGCTCCTCCTTAGCTTTCACTAGATCCAATTTTAACTGTGCCACCTCCGCATCATGCTGAGCTTGATCCGCCGGGTCAACCGTGGCGGTTAACAGGGCCGTCATCTTGTCCGTGAGATCCATCAGTACCTGAGCCGGAGAAGGCACCGGGTTTCCCGCTCCAGCAGCGGGGTTCTGAACAGGCTGCGCGCCAGCCATAAAGACTCCAACCTGACTTGGCGGCTCAAACGGGTCCGGAATACTGTCACCATCGGAACAACCCATGAGCCTGCCATCTTGAAGTGGATACAACGAGTTTGACTCATTGGTGGCCGATTCGCCGTCAGAGCCGGCGACCGCCTCATCACCAGACCCAGATAGATCAGAGGGCCCTCCATGGATACATCCCACAAACGCGCGCCTTAAGGCAGGCCGGGCACGGGCGGGTCGTGCACGCTGAGCCGTCTCGATGAGATCGAAGCAGAGATCCGGCTCAGGGCCCGGCTCACCAATCTTGCCAATGAAAACATGAATTCCGCCGAAGGGGACCCGGTACCCGTACTCAATTGAGCCGGCGTCGGGGCCCCAGTTTGCATCGTCGATGTAGAGCTTGCCGCGACGACTCTTGGTCATCCGGCCCACAGCGTATCCCTTGAGCCCTTCGAAGCTGCCCTTCAAGAACTCAAATCCACCGTGCGCTGGCCCCACAGTGGGCGCCAACTGTCGTGGAATTGTCACGGCAGATGTCCTCGAGCTAGGACTTAGTCGTGGAGCCATCGCAGCTAGGAAGCTTGAAGAGCTTAATGCGGGACAAGGAACACGAGGGTTTATACTGGTTCGGCCCCTCACGGTGAAGGTAAAAGCCTACGTCCAGTTTGAGGTGGTATTGATTAGGATTACGATCACCAGGGAGCTAAACTGCTATGCCCGGCTCTCGATGAGATTGTTCTTGTCCCTAAACCGCTGCCGGGTCGTCCCTTTATATAGGGAGGCTGACGCCCAGCAGCTCTTAGAGTCCCGGCCGGCTCATAAGAGTGTCCGGCTCGAACTCTCAACTATTCTTGCCTTACACTACAAGTTCTACCATAATAATGATTGCAACTACGGGCCTTAAGCCATATCCGGGTCTTAAGCCCATCTTTGGCCCACCGTCTTTAAGCTTGGCGCCGGGCTTCTGGCAGTGACCATATGAGTAACCCGGCCCCTCTTGGCGGGTGACTCTAAGGTCCATATCCTCAACAGGTGGTGTTATGTCATTCTTGACAATTTGAGTTCGCGTTTCATGATTCACATGTTGTCAAGAATGAGATATTTTAAATCCACCAATCTCTTTGTTGGAGTTATCTTGGTATAGATTTCACTTAAAGCCTTCTCGAAGGAATGTTGCTAATTGTGGTGTCTATCAATGATCCAAGTTTTCTCCTATCCTCTCGGCGAGAGAAGTTTTCATCTCTTCGTTGATCTCAAGCAAGCAATTGCTTCCGTTAGTGGCGGGTTGTCACCTCATAATTTTGCTAATTGTTCTATTAACCCGGAGGCCTCCGGCACGGCTCCACCAGCAGACGACCCGGACATGGTAATCACCCAGACGGAGTTCGTTGAGCCGGGGAGACCTACCGTGCTGGCCAAGTACTCCGCTAAGGGGGAGTTGTTGCCGCCCCACCGGGTGAACCTGGACCTCTCCGACTACACCAACTTGAGCATTGGAGAGCTCGTCTCTGGCTACATCAGCCAAGTGCACAAGAGCCGGGACGCAGAGGTCGCCATGTTGAACCAGATCCAGCAAAAATCTGAGGTATCATTCTGCTATCCTCTTATTTACTGCATAGTTACCTTTGCCATGATAGCCCCCAAGTCGACGACTTATGAGTGAATATGTTGTAGACTTAGGTTCCGGCTTACTCAATTGAGCCGGCAGTATGTAGATAGATACGTTCAATATGCATTAGCCCCCAAGTGCCAAGTGTCTTTGCTAGGAAAACGCTTGGGACTTATATAATGACTGTTAATAACCCGGAAATGTATACAGGCTGTAGGCAAGAAGCTAGAGGCGGACCTTGCGGATCTCAAGAGCCGGCTGAAGACGCAGGAGATGGAGACCCGGAAGGCAAACGCCAAGTTTGTATCCAGCATCGCCGCTGAAGAGAAGCTGAAGACAGAATTTGATGCTGAGCGGAAAGCCTGGGCCGAAGAGAAGGCCGCACTGGTGACCCGGGCGGAATAGGCGGAGAAGGCTCTCTCTGAGAAGACCGCCGAGCTCTCCGGCCTAAAGCGCCAGGTTTCCCAAATGGTGGCCGCCATCTTCGGTAAGTCGCCTCACCGGCTTCCATCAAGTTTAGAATGTTTATATCTCATGATTCATCCTTGTCGCCGGCTTACCTGATTCTGTTAAACAGGTCCCAGAAGTGCCAACCTTAACCAGAGCGTGGTCACCAAGCTAAAGGCCGTGTATACCCTGGTGGAGCAGCTCTACACCGGGTCACAGCGTGCCTTAGCTGTGGTGGCCCTATCCAACGAGGTGCCGACTCACCTGGCACAAGTCCTGCGCCGGCTCGCCGTTCTGCCTCAGCGGATCCAAGAGCTGCGACGGGCCTCTGCGAGGGCCGGAGCGATCGCCGCGCTGAGCCGGGCCAAGGCATTCCTGCCGGAGTTAGACCCGGCGGACATCGCCCTTGGCTATCCAAGCCTGAAGGAAGACGGCTCAGCTTTCGATCAGAAGGACTTCGCGGCTTGCATGAAGGCGGTACGCCCGGTGGCCACCCTTATCGGGAACGACACAGATTTGACCAAGTACCAGCTGGGTTATGATGCGGGGAATCAGAGGATTCCAACCCCTCGCTATGAAGCCCTCAACTTGATCCCGCCGGCTCGTCAGCACACTTTCGCCCCAGAGATTGACCCGGCCGGGTTAATTGACGAGGAAGCCCAATTCGAAGCTCTCAACGGCATCGACTGGAAGTCAGCAACCTTCCAGGTCTTGGGATCAGCCGGAGGAGAGGATAGGAACGAGCCGGAGACTTCAACTCAGCGGGCATCGTAACTCGGCTGGCGGTTTACCAAACAATGCTCCACCCTTTTCAGACTTGATGAGTTTTGTAATAGAGTAGGTGCAACAGTTTATCTATGTCGTGCCATCGTGCACGTATTGGATGCCAAGGTCTTTTGAAGTTGTCTCTTTGATGTTTCTCCGGGTCATAATCATCCCTTTGTTTTTCTCAACCTCAAAGAGGTGCCTTTAGGTAACCTGCATAAAAAGGCAAATCATGTGTGAACAGGAAGCCCCCAAGTGATTTTAAGAATTGTTTAACGACGCTGATTCGAATACGATCCACGTCGGTTCTCAGAGGGGTTAAACTATGATTCAAATATGACCAAAGGTAACCTCTCAATGAGCTCGGCGCTTGGCCAATCAAATGGGTATCGACAGCTATGTTCTCTTTGGTTCGAATACGACCCATGTTTGAACAGGAAGCCCCCAAGTGATTTTACTACTTACGGCTAGATTCGAATACGATCACAAACCGGATCCTCCTTTAAGTCACCATGTAATCTTGCAATAAGAACAACACGTGCATATTTGGAGGAGAAAAAAGGACAGAGGTCCTGCTTTATTGCTTATCATAATATATACATGGCTGAGAGAAATATGTACACCACGAGAGCCGGTGGCTCAAGTGTAGTAAGGCCGAAGCTGAGCTATGTTCCACGGCCGACGGGTCTCCTCCTCCGACTTACGTGAATCTTTGTGCTCCCGAATGTCAATGAGGTAATATGACCCGTTGTGCAAGTTCTTGCTGACCACAAAGGGCCCTTCCCAAGGCGGGGATAACTTGTGTGCATCTGTTTGATCCTGGATGAGCCGGAGCATGAGATCGCCTTCCTGGAAGACCCGGGATTTAACCCGGCGGCTATGGTAACGGCGCAGGTCTTGCTGGTAAATCGCTGATCGGGCTGCTGCCACATCGCGCTGTTCGTCCAATAGGTCAAGAGCATCTTGTCGCGCCAGTTCATTATCCGCCTCAACATAAGCCGCCACTCGAGGTGAGTCATGACGGATGTCACTGGGGAGGACTGCTTCTGCTCCATAAACCATGAAGAAAGGCGTGAAGCCTGTAGACCTGTTAGGAGTAGTGTTGATGCTCCATAACACGGAGGGCAACTCCTCCACCCAACAACCCGGCGTCCGTTGCAAAGGGACCAAAAGCCGGGGCTTGATACCTTTCAGAATCTCCTGATTAGCTCTCTCAGCTTGACCGTTGGATTGAGGATGAGCCACTGAGGAAACATCAAGTCGGATATGCTCGCGTTGACAAAACTCTTCCATGGCGCCTTTGGAGAGATTGGTGCCATTGTCAGTTATAATGCTGTGCGGAAAGCCAAAGCGGAAAATCACCTTTTTCATAATTTGAACCGCCGTGGCTGCATCGCACTTGCTAACTGGCTCAGCTTCCACCCACTTTGTGAATTTATCAACTGCCACCAAGAGGTGGGTCTTCTTATCCTTGGACCTTTTAAAAGGCCCAACCATATCAAGCCCCCAGATCGCAAAGGGCCAAGTGATTGGGATCATCCTCAGCTCCTGAGCCGGCACATGAGCCCGTCGTGAGAACCTCTGGCAACCATCACATTTACTGACCAAGTCCTCTGCATCAGCATGAGTCGTCAACCAATAAAAACCATGACGAAAAGCCTTGGCCACAAGGGACTTTGAGCCGGCGTGATGGCCACAATCCCCTTCATGGATCTCACGCAGGATCTCTTGACCTTCCTCAGGGGAGACACAACGCTGAAATGCTCCTGTAACACTGCGATGATGCAACTCGCCATCGATAACAATCATTGACTTAGCCCGCCGGGTTATTTGCCTGGCCAAAGTTTCATCCTCAGGAAACTCGCCCCGGGTCATGTAAGCCAGATATGGCATTGTCCAGTCTGGTATAATATGGAGAGCCACCACCAGTCGTGCTTCCGGGTCAGGGACAGCCAAGTCTTCCTCCGTAGGCAACGTAACCGAAGGGCTATACAGGACGTCCAGGAAAGTATTAGGCGGCACCGGCTTTCACTGAGAGCCTAGCCGGCTTAGAGCATCAGCCGCCTTGTTCTTCCTGCGATCAATGTGCTCTACTTGGTAGCCCTGAAAGTGCCCAGCAATCGCATCAACTTCGCGGCGATAAGCCGCCATGAGAGGGTCCTTAGAATCCCATTTGCCTGATACTTGTTGGGCCACCAAGTCTGAGTCACCGAAGCACCTTACCCGGCTCAAGCTCATCTCCTTAGCCATCCGAAGACCGTGGAGCAAGGCCTCGTACTCAGCCGCATTGTTAGTGCAAGGAAACATCAACTGTAGCACATAATGGAACTTGTCACCTTTAGGGGAAGCCAATACAACGCCAGCCCCCGAGCCCTCCAACTGTCTGGACCCATCAAAGTGAATAGTCCAATACGTGTTATCCGGCTTTTGCTCGGGCACTTGTGACTCTGTCCAATCATTGATGAAATCCACCAAGGCCTGAGACTTAACAGCAGTGCGTGGCACAGATTTGAGACCATGAGGTCCAAGTTCTATAGTCCACTTAGCAATTCTCCCTGTGGCCTCTCTATTTTGAATGATATCACCAAGAGGGGCATAACTGACCACAGTGATGGGGTGACCCTGAAAATAATGCTTAAGTCTCCGGCTCGCCATGAACACACCATACACAAGCTTCTGCCAATGCGGGTACCGCTGCTTGGACTCAATGAGCACTTCGCTGACATAATAAACCGGCCGTTGAACCGGATGCACCTTACCCTCCTCCTTGCGCTCCACCACATTAGCCACGCTGACGGTTCGTGCGTTTGCCGCCACATACAGTAATAAGGGCTCCTTATCAACCGGAGCAGCAAGGACTGGGGGCTCTGCCAGCTGCTTCTTCAAATCCTCAAAAGCGGTATTAGCTGCATCATTCCAGACAAAGTTATCAGTTTTCTTCATCAACTGATATAATGGCATGGCCTTCTCACCCAAACGGCTTATAAACCGGCTTAAAGCAGCGATGCGACCCGCCAAACGCTGAACGTCATTTATACACGCCGGCTTAGCCAGGGAGGTGATGGCCTTGATCTTCTCCGGGTTAGCTTCAATGCCTTTGTCAGAAACCAAAAAACCCAAGAGTTTGCCTGCAGGAACACCAAAGACACACTTGGCTGGGTTAAGCATCATCTTGTAGACCCGGAGATTATCAAAGGTTTCCCTTAAATCATCTATCAAGGTTTCCTCTTTTATGGACTTAACCACAATATCGTCCATATAAGCGTGAACATTGCGCCCAATCTGTTTATGAAGACAGTTCTGTACACAACGCTGGTAAGTCGCCTGTGCACACTTGAGTCCAAAAGGCATAGACACATAGCAGAAGGCTCCAAAGGGAGTGATGAACGTCGTCTTCTCCTGGTCCTTAACTGCCATCTTAATCTGATGATATCCGGAATAAGCATCCAAGAAACTTAAGCGTGCACAACCTGCCGTAGCATCAATGATTTGATCAATACGGGGGAGGGCAAAAGAATCAGCCGGACACGCATATCTGTTGGGTCAACATTGTCTTTGTAAAACTTCAACTCCTCTGTAGCACACACAGACTCTGCATAAGCCGCATCGCCTTCCTCACACTCCAGAGCCACTTTCCGACTGCCGTGAACCGTAATGGTCCCATTGTGACCCGGCATCTTGAGCTGCAAGTACACATAACACAGCCGTGCCATGAACTTGGCGTAAGCCGGCCGTCCAAATATAGCATGGTATGGACTTCTTATCTTGACCACCTCAAAGGTCAATTTCTCCACCCTGTAGTTGTTCTCATCACCAAAAGCCACTTCCAATTCGATCTTGCCGACTGGATAAGCCAATTTACCAGGTACCACACCATGGAAGATAGTGTTTGACTGGCTAAGGTTCTTATCAACCAACCCCATACGGCAAAAAGTCTCATAATAGAGGATGTTGATGCTGCTGCCTCCATCCATGAGCACCTTTGTGAACTTATATCCTCCCACTTGAGGAGCCACCACTAAGGCCCAGTGGCCCGGGTTATCCACCCGGGGAGGGTGATCCTCCCTACTCCACACTATAGGCTGCTCAGACCACCGCAAGTAGCGTGGGATCGCCGGCTCAACAGCATTCACTGCCCTCTTGTCCACCGCTGAGCTGCTTTGGATTGGTCTGATAACCCCCCTGCTGCTGCTGATGACCCTGGCCAGACTGCTGATTAAAGCCCCCTTGACCATTCTGAGGACCGGAATTTGAGCCGCCGCCTGGGCCATGAAAGCCGCTGGCGCCTGAACCGCCGCCCGGGCCATTGTAATTCTTAAAGGCCTTCATGATCGCACAATCCTTCCACAGGTGAGTCGCTGGCTTCTCTCTAGAGCCATGCCTTGGACAAGGTTCATTCAACAGCTGCTCAAGCGTCGGGCCTGACCCGCCGCCTCGGGGAGGGGCCCTCCCCTTGCGTCGCTGGTTATTACCTTGTGAGCCGGCGTTGGCTACAAACTCTAGGCTGCCATCGGCCTTGCGCTTGCCTCCTCCTTGGTTCCCCGGGTTAAACTGAGGACCCTTGCCAATGCCGTTCTTCTTTCCCTTCCCTGTCCTTTCATCATCTGAAGGGGGATCCTTGGTACCATCAGAATCGGCGTACTTGACAAGAGCTGCCATTAGTGTACCCATATCACTGCAGTCGCGTTTAAGCCGCCCGAGTTTCATCTTCAGGGGCACAAAACGACAATTCTGCTCCAGCATTAAAACCGTTGAGCCGGCATCCATCTTGTCTGACGAGTGTATGATCTCCTTAACCTGGCGAACCCAATGTGTCGTAGACTCACCCTCCTGCTGCTTACAGTTAGTCAAATCCACGATTGACATAGACTGCCTACAGGTATCTTTGAAGTTTTGGATGAACCGGGCTTTCAGCTCAGCCCAAGACCCAATGGAATTCGCTGGTAGCCCTTTCAACCAAGTGCGGGCAGTCCCATCTAACATCATGGTGAAATACTTGGCCATAGCCGCCTCACTGACCTCCAGCAGTTCCATAGCCATCTCATAACTCTCGATCCAGGCTGCGGGTTGTAATTCAGCTGTGTAATTAGGCACCTTCCAAGGGTCCTTGAAGTCCTTAGGTAGACGTTCATTACGGATAGCTGGCACTAAACAAGGGACACCCCCGGTCTTGGTAGGGACACCCACGTCGACGGAAGTCGTTGGATAAGCCGGGGGGGTCTGGTAAGCTGTCAATTGAGGCACTTGCTCCGCCTCTTGCCGCGCTTTGTCCTGGTCTGCTGCGTAAAAGGCTCCATTGTGAGCCCGGCCATGGCCAGGGGGCGGGTCATGGCGTCGGACGTTACTTGAGCCGGTTGCTGAGACCATGTGCCGGCTGTAACTCGGGCTCTGGCCTGGACGAGGGGTCGAGTGGATCCTGTCCCGGCTGTAGGAGTACGCCTCTTGCTGCGCCAGTGCTGTCTGAAGGAGTTCCCTGACCCGGCGGGTTTCAATAGCCGTCGGAGAGCCGCCGTCAACTGGGAGAGCCGCCAGCCATGCTGCCGCAGCGACCATGTTTTCCAGCGGGTTATTATAATGACCCGGGGGTATTGGCACGTACTGAGGCGGGGCAGGGCGCACCTGGGGAGGCCCCATCACTCGTGGCTGAACAAGGGGTCCAGACCCGGGCGCCATGACCCCTGGCGGGTTACTAGACCCTGCACCTGGCGTGTTGAAGAGATTGCGTGGATCGTAAACTGGAGGGAGTCGGGATTGGGTCTTTTGACGCCTCCTTTTCATGACCTCATTGGCCACGTTCTGATCCATCGTGAGTTGGAAGGACTGCGCCTGGATCAGCTGAGTTTGGGCATCGAGAGCCGCCCTCTCCGCAGTCAGCCTGATCCCTTCCGCTGCAAGATCCTCTTTAGCTTTCATTAGATCCTATTTTAACTGTGCCACCTCTGCATCGTGCTGAGCTTGATCTGCCGGGTCAACCGTGGCGGTTAGTAGGGCCGTCATCTTGTCCGTCAGATCCATCAGCACCTGAGCCGGAGAAGGCACCGGGTTTCCCGCTCCAGCAGCGGGGTTCTGAACAGGCTGCGCACCAGCCATAAAAACTCCAACCTGACTCGGCGGCTCAAATAGGTCCGGAATACTGTCACCCTCGGAACAACCCATGAGCTTGCCATCTTGAAGTTGGTATAACGAGTTTGACTCATCGGTGGCCGACTCGCCGTCAGAGCCGGCGGCCGTCTCATCACCAGATCCAGATCGATAGAGAGTCCTCCATGGATACACCCCACAAAAGCATGCCTTAAGGCAGGCCGGGCCCGGGCGGGTCGCGCACGCTGAGCCGTCTCGATGAGATCGGCGCAGAGACCCGGCTCACCAATCTTGCCAATGAAAACATGAATTCCGCCGAAGGGGACCCGGTACCCGTACTCAATTGAGCCGGCGTCGGGGCCCCAGTTTGCATCGTCGATGTAGAGCTTGCCGCGACGACTCTTGGTCATCCGGCCCACAGCGTATCCCTTGAGCCCTTCGAAGCTGCCCTTCAAGAACTCAAATCCACCGTGCGCTGGCCCCATGGTGGGCGCCAACTGTCGTGGAATTGTCACGGCAGATGTCCTCGAGCTAGGACTTAGTCGTGGAGCCATCGCAAGTAGGAAGCTTGAAGGAGTTAATGCGGGGCAAGGAACACGAGGATTATACTGGTTCGGCCCCTTACGGTGAAGGTAAAAGCCTACGTCCAGTTGAGGTGGTATTGATTAGGGTTACGATCACCAGGGAGCTAAACTGCTATGCCCGGCTTTCGATGAGATTGTTCTCGTCCCCAAACCGTTGCCGGGTCGTCCCTTTATATAGGGAGGCTGACGCCCAGCAGCCCTCAGAGTCCCGGCCGGCTCATAAGAGTGTCCGGCTCGGACTCTCAACTATAATTGCCTTACACTACAAGCTCTATGATAATAATGATTGTAACTCTGGGCCTTAAGTCATATCCGGGTCTTAAGCCCATCTCTGGCCCATCGTCTTCAGGCTTGGCCCCGGGCTTCTGGTAATGACCATTAGAGTAACCCGGCCCCTCCTGGCGGGTGACTCTAAGGTCTATATCCTCAACAAATCTTGCTCTTTTCATTGTTGATTTCCCAACAACTCCGTTATAACCTTCTTGGAAGGATGCTTTCCGAGCTCATTTGTGGCAGAAGTTGTCATTTTCTTCTCCATTCTTTATTCCAATGATCTATCTTCTATTTTTTCTTCCGTAGGCATGGTGATGTTGCTCTCTTAGCTCATCATCTCGAATTGTGAGGATCGTGTTCTTTTCTTACTTATCCATTTAACCGGAGTGTCGTGTTTTCATTCGAGTTCTCTCATCTTATCAAGTTTTGTCTCCTTCCTCAACTGGAGGGCTGTCTGAAATCTTTCTTACCCCTTGTGCCATTCTTTCTTTAGTTCCGGAGGCAGTGTGTTGTTAAATTCATCAAGTATCCTCTCATCTTGTCAAGATCATGTTCAATTCCTTCCATTTACAGTCGGAGTGCTGTCCAAATTATATCATTCTTATTCCTTCTTTATCTTGTTTTAACCGGAGTTGTTGAGGATATAACCATTAGAGTCACCCGCCCAGGAGGGGTCGGGTTACGTCATAATGATCATCACGTGAAGCCCAGTACCAAGCTTGAGGATGGCAGATCAATAATGGGCTTAAGACCCGGAGGCGGCTTAAGGCCCGTAGTGATAACCCGCCGCTATGGCAAGACTTGTAATGTAAGGAAAGAGTAGTTAAGAGTCCGAGCCGGATACTGTTATGAGCCGGCCGGGACTCTGAGAGCCGCGGAGCGTCAACCTCTCTATATAAAGGGATGACCCAGCGGCAGTTCAGGACGAGAGACAACAGATCGAGAGCCAGGCATAGCGATTAGCTCCCTGGTCATCGAAACCCTAAGTAATACCACCTCAACTGGACGTAGGCTTTTACCTTCACCGTAAGCGGCCGAACCAGTATAATCCTCGTGTTCCTTGTCCCGCTTAACCCCTTTAAGCTTCCTAGCTGCGATGGCTCCACGACTAAGTCCTTGCACGAGGACATCTGCCGTGACAATTCCACGACAAGAGTGTTGTGATATCTTTCAAGTTCTTTTGATCTTATCAAGTTTTCCTTCTCTTTTCTACCGGAGTGCTGTCTGATTTCTTTTTGCTCTCATTCTTTCTCTATTTCGTTTAAACCGGAGTGGTTTCAAAGAATTTCTCATTCATTGATTTTTCCATTCATGTCTTTCAACCTACAAGGTTCTCGTGATGTTCCTTGTTCCTCTTTGCCAACAGGGTGTTTGCAATCTTGTTTGTCTCCGTTGTATTCTTTCTTTCAAGTTGTCCAACCTCTCAAGGTTTGTGGTTTCACTCGTTTGTCGAAGAAGCAACTTAGTTTTACCTCTTCTCTTCCTCTTCCGCATTTCTCCGGTGCCATCCTAGATCTCGGGACGAGATCCTCTCGTATGGTGGAGTGTTGTAACACCCCGGATGTAACTTTCCATATTTGTAACTCCAACTCTTGCCATTTTCGGCTATGTGTTATGATATTCCCTTCGTGGTCGGGTTTTGTTTTTCGTGTTGCATTTTGTTCATGTCATGCATCTCATATCATGTCACCATGTGCATCTCATTTGCATACGTGTTCGTCTCATGCATCCGAGTATTTTCCCCGTTGTCCGTTTTACAATCCGACACTCCCACATGCACCGGCGCACCCCTCTTGTCTCTTTTCGTGTGCGGGTGTTAAACATTCTCAGAATGGACCGAGGTTTGCCAAGTGGCCTTGGTATACCACCGGTAGACCACCTGTCAAGTTTCGTTCCATTTGTAGGTCATTTGATACTCCAACGGTTAACCGGGTAACCGCGAAGTCCTTTTGTGTGTTGCAGCAAAACCCCCCTCCTAACAGTCCATTAAACCCACCTAAGTCACTTCCATGCTCTAGGTCGTTCGATCACGATCGTGTGGGCGAAAACCGTGCCTCATTTGGACTCTCCTAGCTCCCTATGCCTATATAAACACCTCCCCTCCGAAAATCTTCGCAGGTCAAACCCTAAAAAATCGCCCTCCGGCGCCACCGGACACGTCCGCCGGCGCCGGACGCCCACGCCGCCGCGCCCGTGCCAATCAGGCACTGCCACATCAGCACCCGGCCGCCTCCACCACGCGGAGCCCGCGAGGCCCGCGTCGGGCCCCCCGAGCCCGTCTCCC
>NC_057814.1:560920616-561004652 GCF_018294505.1 Triticum aestivum
TTTCGGATGAGTTCGGGCATTTACCGGAGTACCGGGGGGTTACCGGAACCCCCGGGGGCTTAATGGGCCTACATGGGCTTTAGTGGAAGAGAGAGGAGGTGGCCAAGAGGTGGTGCGCCCCCCAAGCCCAATCCTAATTGGGAGGGGGGCCGGCCCCCCTTTCCTTCTTCTCCTCTTCCCCTTCCTCCCCCCTCCTAGTTGGACTAGGAAAGGGGGGAAACCTACTCCTAGTAGGAGTAGGAATCACCCCCTTGGGGCCGCACCATGAGGCCGGCCGGCCCCCTCCTCCCCTCCTTTATATACGGGGGAGGGGGGCACCCCATAGACACAGAAGTTGATATCTTAGCTGTGTGCGGTGCCCCCCTCCACAGAATTCCACCTCGGTCATATTGTCGTAGTGCTTAGGCGAAGCCCTGCGTCGGTAACTTCATCATCACCGTCATCACGCCGTCGTGCTGACAAAACTCTCCCTCAGCCTCAGATGGATCTAGAGTTCGATGGACGTCACCGAGATGAATGTGTGCAGATCGCGGAGGTGTCGTGCGTTCGGTACTTGATAGGTTGGATCGCGAAGACGTTCGACTAAATCAACCGCATTACTTAAACGCTTCCGCTTTCGGTCTACGAGGGTACGTAGACACACTCTTCCCTCTCGTTGCTATGCATCTCCTAGATAGATCTTGCGTGATCGTAGGAACTTTTTTGAAATACTTCGTTCCCCAACAAAGAGGTGCTTTGTAGTGGGTTCGATCTTACGGTGCTTGATCCCAGTGACAGAAAGGGAACCGACACGTATGTATCATTGCTAATAAGGATAAAACGATGGGGTCTATCTCTACATAGATAGATCTTGTCTACATCATGTCATCGTTCTTATTGCATTACTCCGTTTCCCCATGAACTTAATACACTAGATGCATGCTGGATAGCGGTCGATGTGTGGAGTAATAGTAGTAGATGCAGGCAGGAGTCGATCTACCAATCTTGGACGTGATGCCTATATAATGATCATTGCCTGGATATCGTCATGATTATTTGAAGTTCTATCAGTTGCCCAACAGTAATTAGTTCACCCACCATTTGCTATTTTTCTCGAGAGAAGCCACTAGTGAAACCTATGGCCCCCGGGTCTGTTTATCATATTATTTGCCCTTGCGATCTATTTTCCTTTGCTTTTATTTTCAGATCTATTAAACCAAAAATACAAAAATACCTTACTGCAATTTATTCCTATTTATTTTATTTGGCGTTCGATCTATCAATCTACTACAATTTTATTCACGTCTGTTTGCCCATCTGGGGCGCCGCTACCCGAAAGGGATTGACAACCCCTTTTACAGTCGGGTTGCGAGAAGTTGTTATTTGTGTGCAGGTCCTGTTTACGTTGTGTTGCTTGGTTCTCCTAATGGTTCGATAACCTTGGTTTCACAACTGAGGGAAATACCTACCGCTGATGTGCTGCATCATCCCTTCCTCTTTAGGGAAATACCGACGTAGCTTCAAGCCGCATCAAAAGGAATTTCTGGCGCCGTTGCCGGGGAGGATCTTCAACATATACCAGGTTGCTAATCACAAATCTCATCTCCTCGCAATTTACATTATTTTCCATTTGCCTCTCATTTTCCTCTCCCCCACTTCACAAAAATTTTCCGTTTTATTCGCCTCTCTTTTTCGTTCGCCGTTTTCTTGTCGGATCTACCCTTTGCTTGCAACCATGGGTGATTTCGGTATGGCACCAACAGATGATGGCCTTACTCCTAAGATTGGACATATGGGCAATCTGGATGCTAAAACTTTTATCTTGGGGCAAGGGAATGTTATGGGAAAAGAACGTATTCAAGAATTTTTCAATTGTGTTGGAAATTTGAGTCTTGATGATGCTCCTATACTTAAGACTACTAGATCTTATGCAGATGCTATTTCAGCACTAGTTCTGAAACTTGAAAGCAAATTTATCCGTACTCATCCTACTTTCCAAAGATTATTTTTTGAGCTCCCAGTTATAAAGAATCCTAAGGCTAAAAAGTTGGCCACTCTCGTTCTTATGAATGAGTTTGACTACATAATACGGGAAGCTAGGGAATGATTTTTATGGTATGAATCATGAAAAACCTGTGATAGATGAAATTCTTTACAATAGTGATTATACACTAAGGCATTTGCTTGGGGATAATAAAATCTTTGATGAGAATCTTAAAAAGGAAGTCCCCGTTTTAGATATAATCCAACAAGTTTTCAATAATGTTAATCAACATCACTCGTGGATTGTTGCGGGAAATCAAAGGGGTTATGATGAAAACCAACTTAGAAATGCTAAGGTTTCTATGGATAATATGTTTTATGTTGTGTTTACAAAATCCCATGATGAAAACACCTCTAAGGAAATTAAGAAGAAGGATGACAAAACTTAGATCCTTGCTTTATGCCTAGCTAAGGGCGTAAAACTATAGCGCTTGTTGGGAGACAACCCAATGAATAAATTTTATTTTTGCTTTTTGCTTTCTATTCTTGAGTGTTAGCACAATTATGCTACTGTTATGATTGTGTTTTTTGTGTTTTAATTAGTGTTTGTTCCAAGTAAAGCCCTTAGGATCTTCTTGGGTGATAGTTGTTTGATCTTGCTGAAAAACAGAAACGTTTGCTCTCACGAAAACAGTTCTCATTTTTTACCAGAGCATGGTAAAATGCCAATTCTTTTTGCAGTAGATTAATATAAAAATTGCTCAGGTCGTCTAAAATTTTCAGAATTTTTGGAGTTGCAGAAGTTTTCGAAATAGTCAGATTGCTATAGACTGTTCTGTTTTGACAGATTCTGTTTTCTTTGCATTGTGTGCTTATTTTGATGGCTCTATGGTTTTCTTTGATGAGGTTTTGCCATAGAAAAGTTGGAATACAGTAGATATAATGCAAAAACAAAATATGAATTGGTTTGGTACAGTAATTATAGTAGTGATTTGCTTTCTTTTACTAATGGATCTCACGAAGGTTTTGTTGAGTTTTGTGTGATTGAAGTTTTCAAGTTTTGGGTTATCTTACGATGGATGAAGGAATAAGGAGTAAGAAGAGCCTAAGCTTGGGGATGCCCCGACATCCCAAGATATTATCCAAAAGAGAGCAAGCAACTAAGCTTGGGGATGCCCCGAGTGGCATCCCCTCTTTCTTCTAACGACCATCGATATTTTACTCGAAGCTATATTTTTATTCGTCACATACTATGTGTTTACTTGGAGCGTCTTGTATGATATGAGTCTTTGCTTGTTTTATTTTGTGTTTTAAAGTCTTGATTCCTTGTTGAGAGAGCCAAAATTATGTCATGACTTGTTAGAATAGCTCTCTATGCTTCACTTAAATTTTTTTTGAGCTATGGACTTGCTCTAGTGCTCCACTTATATCTTTTTGAGCACGGTGTGTGTTGGGGATATTACCACTGGGCGTAAACCGGCCAGGAGAGGCCGGGTTAACTTCATAAGTAGTTCATCTATATCTGAAGCCCATGAAGACAAACGGTGACGCTTCATGAAGGCCCAGGGCCCAAAGCCGGTTTAAGGCATGTAGACACAAACCGGCATTGAGATGTAAACTTGTATTGTAAGATATGCGTAGCAGAGACCGAGCCGGACACGATTATGAGCCGGCCTCGGAGTCTGTAAACCGACGGGCGTCAACCCATGTATATAAGGGGATGGCCCGGCGGCGGTTCAGGAACAAAAAAACAACAACTCGAGACTCAGGCAAAGCGTATTCGCTCCCTGGTCATCGAAACCCCATCAATTCCATCACAACTAGACGTAGGCTTTTACCTTCATCATAAGGGGCCGAACTAGTATAAAAACTCTCTTGCGTCCCTTGTCCGCTTTAACCCCTTTAAGCTAACCTGTAGCGATGGCTCCACGACTAAGTCCTTTCTCTAGGACATCTGCCGTGACAAAACCACGACAGTGTGCTTTAGTATTTTTTGAAGAAATGCTCTCTTGCTTCACTTAGATTTATTTGAGATTTAGTAAAATTTTCAGGAAATTCTCTCTTGCTGCACTTAAATTAATTTGAGAGAAAGAGAAAAAAATTATGCTCATGATCTTCACTTATATTTGTTTGAGCTTGTCAAAAGCAACACATAAAAACTAGTCCCAAAGTGATAGATATCCAAGAAGGATATAATAAAAACTTTCATGAAGATCATTGGACAAAATAAACTTGATTCTTAGTAATAGTTTTGTGATATGATGATGTGATATGTGAGTCATGTTGATGAGTAATTATGCTTTAGTAAGAATATTGGTGTTAAGGTTTGTGATTCCCTATAGAAGCACGAAAGTCAATAGTTATGCAATGAAATTATATCCTACTTGTGGTGCATTATTCGGTGTTAATTATGCTTAATGCTCGCTTATGAGATTATCCGTTTCTTGTTTGTTCATTTCTCAATCTTTTGCTAGCCTTCATTTTGCACTAAGTATGATCTCTACTTGTGCATCCAAAAACCTTTAAACCAGTTTTGCCACATGAGTCTACTGTATCTACCTATATGCGGTATTCTTTTCCCGTTCTAAGCAAATTTGTATGTGCCATCTCTAATTTTCAAAATAAACTTCTCTTTGGTGTGTTCGTTTCGCTCGCGGAGCGGTGAGGGGTGGCTAATATTTTCCATGCTAGAGGTGTTATTCTCATGATGAGTGTTTATTCACTTGTCATTGCACGAGAGTAAGGCAAAGGTATTAGGGATGCCCAGTCCCGAAATGAAAAATGAATTTACTTTATGTTGTCAAATAATAAATTCCTTGGAAAGTGTTGGTACGGAGGGCAACCGTGGATACGGCTAGCCATGGAAAGTGAATGTATGGTTGAAAAAGCAATAAACTTTATTTTTTGTTTGGGAACCGCCTATGATATATCTAGCATGGAAAGTGTTGGGAACTCTAAGTCGTTTTCATTGGTGGGAAGGATACACCTCCCAAAATGTTTTTATCTCTAAGTTTTTCGCTTTGAGCTATGGCACCTCTACAAATCTCTACTTCCCTCTGCGAAGGGCCTTTCTTTTACTTTATGCAATTTTTATTTTGAATTTCAGTCTCCATCTTCTCTTATGAAAGCACCAACTAGGAGGCAATATGATCATACTTGAGTATTGGGTGTAGCTAATATGCGAGTGTGTTTCATGAATGGATCAATGATTGAGCATAATGGGCTAGGGATAACTTATTTTAGCGTTGATATTTTCAAAGACATGGTTGCTTGTTGATATGCTTGAGTGTTTAAATTATCATGTCAAAACTAGACTATTGCTTTGAAGTTCATGCTACAAAGAAAATAAATATGATATGACATGATAGGCAGCATTCCACAGCAAAAATTCTGTTTTTATCACTTACCTACTCGAGGACGAGTAGGAGTTAAGCTTGGGGATGCTGATACGTCTCCAACGTATCTATAATTTTGATTGTTCCATGGTGTTATATTATCAATCTTGGATGTTTTATAATCATTTTATACATTTTTTGGTACTAACCTATTGAGATAGTGCCAAGTGCCAGTTGCTGTTTTCTGCATGTTTTTTACATTGCAGGAAATCAATATCAAACGGAGTCCAAACGCAACTAAACTTTACGGAGATTTTTTTGGACCAGAAGACACCTAATGGGCCCTGGCTGCGCCTGGGGGGTGCTCCGAGGAGAGCACAACCCACCAGGGTGTGCCAGGAGGCCCAGGCGCACCCTGGTGGGTTGTGCCTACCTCGAGTGCCCCCGGGACCGCCTCTTTGCTAAATAAATACCCCAGTATTCCAGAAACCCTAGGGGAGTCGACGAAAATCAATTCCAGCCGCCGCAGAGTCCAGAACCACCAGATCCAATCTAGGCACCATCTCGGATGGGGTTCACCAACTCCATTGGTGCCTCTCCGATGATGCATGAGTAGTTCTTTGTAGGCCTTCGGGTCCGTAGTTAGTAGCTAGATGGCTTCCTCTCTCTCGCTGGATTCTCAACACAATGCTCTCTTAGAGATCCATATGATGTAACTCTTTTTGCGATGTGTTTGTTGGTATCGATGAACTTTGAGTTTATGATCAGATCTATCTTTTTATATCCATGAAAGTATTTGATTTTCTTTGATCTCTTTTATGCATGATTTCTTATAGCCTCGTATTTCTTTTCCGATATTTGGGTTTTGTTTGGCCAACTTGATCTATTTATCTTGCAATGGGAAGAGGTGCTTTGTAGTGGGTTCGATCTTACGGTGCTTGATCCCAGTGACAGAAAGGGAACCGACACGTATGTATCGTTGCTACTAAGGATAAAACGATGGGGTCTATCTCTACATAGATAGATCTTTTCTACATCATGTCATCGTTCTTATTGCATTACTCCGTTTCTCCATGAATACACTAGATACATGCTGGATAGTGGTCTATGTGTGGAGTAATAGTAGTGCCTATATAATGATCATTGCCTGGATATCGTCGTGATTATTTGAAGTTCTATTAATTGCCCAACAGTAATTTGTTCTCCCAACATTTGCTATTTTTCTCGAGAGAAGCCACTAGTGAAACCTACGACCCCCAGATCTCTTTCTCATATTATTTGCCCTTGCGATCTATTTTCCTTTGATTTTAGTTTCAGATCTATTAAACCAAAAATACAAAATACCTTGCTGCAATTTATCCCTATTTATTTTATTTGTCGTTCGATCTATCAATCTACTACAATTTTATTCACGTCTGTTTGCCCATCTGGGGTGCCGCTACCCGAAAGGGATTGACAACCCCTTTTACACGTCGGGTTGCGAGAAGTTGTTATTTGTGTGCAGGTGATGTTTACGTTGTGTTGCTTGATTCTCCTACTAGTTCGATAACCTTGGTTTCACATCTGAGGGAAATACCTACCGCTGTTGTACTGCATCATCCCTTCCTCTTTGGGGAAATTCTGACGTAGCTTCAAGCCGCATTAGACTTGCAACTGGAGCAACTACACCTACAAAAACACAAATTGGGAGTTGAGGGTTGACTTGCAACTGGGGCAACTATAAACAACAAAAGTCCAGTTGTGAGTCAAGGGTGGACTTACAACTAGGGAAATTACAAACTACAAAAAAGAACCAGTTGCGAGTCCAAGGTGGACCTGCAACTAGGGCGATTACAAACTACAAAAAGCTTTCCAGTTGTGAGTAGAGGTTGGACATACAACTGCGACAGATAGAACATCAAAAAAGCCCCCAGTTGCGAGTCCAAGATGGACTTGCAACTGGGGAACTAGAACAAAAAAGGCCCAGTCGCGACTCGATGTTGGACTTGCAACTAAGAGAAAACTATTGGACCCCATTTGTAGAGTGGAGTGTGGACTCGCAACTGGGAGGGGAACAAACTACAACCATGAAAGCCCTAGTTGCAAGTAAACGGCAAGTACAAAAAAAGGCCTAATTACGGGGTGAGGGTTGACTTGCGACTAGGGCAACTATAACTATGAAACCTTGTTGCGAGTCGATGGTTGACCTGCAACTGGGGCAATGACAACTACAAGAAGCCTTAGTTGTGAGGCGAGGGTTGACTTGCGACCGGGACAACTACAACTACAAAAGCCCTAGTTGTGAGTCGAGGATAGACTTGCAACTAGTGCAAGTTCACCTACGAAAGCCCCAAATTACGAGTTGAGGGTTGACTTGCAACTAGGGAAACTATAAACCACAGAAGCCCAGTAGCGAGTCGAGGGTAGACTTTATAACAGGGCAATTACAAACTACACAAAAGCCCCAGTTGCAAGTTGAGGGTGGACTTACAATTGGGGCGGTTACAAATTGTAAAAAAGCCACCAGTTGCGAGTCGAGGCTAGACTTGCAATTGTGGCAATTACAAATTATGAAAAGGTGCCCAGTTGCAAGTTGAGGTAGGACTTGCAACTGTGACAACTAGAACATAAAAAAGTCCCCATTTACGAGTTAAGGGTGGACTTGCAACCGGGGAAACTACAAGTACAAAAAAGCCCGAGTTGCGAGTCGATGTTGGACTTGCAACTGAAACAACACTATAGTACCCCCATTTGCAAAGTACACACATGAGACAAAATGAAGGTATGGGGCGGCCAGTTCACCATGGAAAGCAAATTCCATCCTTTAGTTTAGTAGTCTTCTTTGTTCGAAAAATGCGTAGTGGAAAGGGATACTAGTCGGCTTTGGCAAAGTTGTAGGCCCCAATAGATCATATCAAGAGTGATTGTCTTTTTGGTCAATTATAACCACATCATTTTCATCATAGTAGATTATTATACCGTCTTCACATTTGAACTCTTTACATGTATGTACAGTTACAGCTCGAATTATTGGATCTTTCTAGAGGAATTTGGGGCAATGCATCTTTGATTACAGCAACAATAACATCACCAATACGAGCATATTGATGATTACCAGCAGCTCCTATGACTCGAATACATATCAATTTTCGAGCTCCACTATTATCTGCTACATTTAAAAGGGTCGGAGGTTGAATCATATTATTCCGATTTCAATTTGTTATTTCAATGCAAAAGGATGAAAGAAATGGACTCGCAAATGGGAGGGGAACAAACTGCAACTACGAAAGCCCTAGCTGCAAGTCGATGGTTAACTTGCAACTGGGCAACTACAAATACATAAAGCGCTAGTTGCGGGGCAAGGGTTAACTTCTGATTGGGGCAACTACAACTACGAAACCCAGTTGCGAGTCGAGGGTGGACTTGCAACTTGCGCAACTACACCTAAGAAAACCCAAATTGCAAGTCCAGGGTGGACTTACAACTAGGGAAACTATAATCTACAAAAGTCGAGTTGTGAGTTAAGGGTGGACCTGCAACTGGGCAGTTACAAACTACAAAAAGCCCTAGTTGCGAGTCAAGGGTAGACATGCAACTGGGGTAATTACAATCTGCAAAAAATCCCCCAGTTGCGAGTCGAGATTGGGCTTCAACTATGGCAACTACAACTACACAAAAAACACCCCGGTTGTGATTCAAGGGTGGACATGCAATTGAGAAAACTATAACTGCAATAAAAACCTAGTTGCGAGTCGAGGTTGAACTTGCAACCAAGGCAAACTATTGGACCCCCATATGGAAAAGTGGAGGGTGTCTTGCAACTGGGAGGGGAACAAACTAAAACTACGAAAGCCCAGTTGTGAGGGCTCGGGGGCTGGAGTCGTGTTAAATTCCCCACGAGGTGATAAGTTTTGTTATGTTCTCTGCTTAATGTTCCCTTGCACTAACAATGCAGCTGAATATGAGGCTTTACTCCACGGTCTTCGGATGGCTAAGGAGATGAATTTGAGCCGGGTTAAGTGCTTCTGTGACTCGGACCTAGTGGCTCAACAAGTGTTTGGTACTTGGGATTCCAAGGATCCGCTCATGGCAGCATATCGTCGAGAGGTAGATATTGTTGCAGGTCACTTCAAAGGCTATCAGGTTGATCATGTGGACTGGTGGAAGAATGAAGCGGCGGACGCTTTAAGCCGTTTGGGTTCCCAGCGTAAACCGGTTCCACCCAACGTCTTTCTGGATGTACTGCATAATCCGTCGGTTAAACTCCCCACAGAGGAGGATCTGGCTGTTCCTGATCCAGAGGCTCAATTGGTGGCAGCACTTCATATCATCCCAGATTGGACTGTCCCATATTTGGCATATATGAACCGGGGCGAGTTACCGGAGGATGAAACCTTGGCCAGGCAGATAATCCGACGGTCCAAGTCCATGACTATTATCAATGGAGAATTACATCATTGCAGTGTGATAGGGGCGTTTCAGCGTTGCGTGTCTCCTGAAGAAGGCCGCGAGATTCTGCGTGAGATCGACGAAGGGGATTGTGGTCATCACGCCGATTCAAAGTTCCTGGTGGCTAAAGCCTTTCGTCATGGCTTCTATTGGCTGACGGCTCATGTGGATGCGGAGGACTTGGTGAAAAAGTGCGACGGTTGTTAGAAATTTTCACGCCGAGCTCATGTTCCGGCCCAAGAATTGAGGATGATTCCAATCACTTGGCTGTTTGCAACTTGGGGGCTGGATATGGTTGGGCCCTTTAAGAGATCCAAGGACAAGAAGACCCACCTTTTGGTGGCGGTTGATAAGTTCATTAAGTGGGTGGAGGCAGAGCCAGTCAGTAAGTGTGATGCAGCTACAGCGGTTCAATCCATCAAGAAGGTGATTTTCCGGTTTGGCTTTCCACACAACATTATAACTGATAATGGTACCAAACTGTCCAAAGGTGCTATGAAAGAGTTCTGTCAACGTGAGCATATCCGGCTTGACGTATCATCAGTGGCTCACCCCCAATCTAATCGTCAAGCGGAGAGAGCCAATCAAAAGATCTTGAGAGGTATCAAGCCCCGACTTATGGTTCCTTTGCAACGGACGCCGGGTTGTTGGGTGGAGGAGTTACCTTCTGTGTTATGTAGCATCAATACCAAACCCAACAGATCTACGGGTTACACGCCTTTTTTCATGGTTTACGGAGCAGAGGCGGTTCTCCCTAGTGACATCCGTCATGACTCGCCTCATGTGGCGGCTTATGTCGAAGCTGATAATGAGAAGGCACGACAGGAAGCACTTGACCTGTTAGATGAGGAGCGTGACATTGCAGCAGCCCGTTCGGCGATTTATCATCAAGATCTGCGTTGTTATCACAGCCGTCGGGTTAGAACCAGAACTTTTCAAGAAGGCGATCTGGTGCTTCGACTCATCCAGGATCAGACTGATATGCACAAGTTATCCCCGCCTTGGGAAGGGCCCTTTGTGGTCAGCAAGAATCTGCATAACGGGTCATACTACCTTATAGATGTTCGAGAGCACAAAGACTCACGTAAATCGGAGGAGGAGACCCACCGGCCATGGAATATCGCTCATCTTAGGCCTTATTATACTTGACCCACAGGCTATGCTTATGTACATAGTTATGACAATGTATATATTATGGTCAATATAATAAACCGGAGCCTTAGCTAAAGTGGGGTATCTGTTGTTTTTCTTACATCATGTGTGGTTACATGGGGGCTTCTGTTCATAAAGAGGAGTCCGGTTTACCCCTTGATTCAGCTTATAAAGCTTTATATAAAAATCACTTGGGGGCTTGGTTGTATTCGAACCATAGCTACACCTCTTGATCGGCGCAAGGCCACCAGGAAAATCACTTGGGGGCTTGGTCGTATTCGAACCATAGCTACACCTCTTGATCGGCTCAAGGCCAAAAGAAAATTACTTAGGGGCCAAAGAGAGTGTTGCAAAAGCACAACTCAAACATAGGCACCCACTGAGCACAGCTCAAAATATTGCTTGGGGATTCTTTGCTTCGCAATGAACAAAGAATCTACACTTGTAATAGGCTATCAAGCCACGGCTTGGAAGCCTGGTGTATTCACCTAAAACCTCGGGTTATCCTGCCTTTTTAAGTAAGCCACTCCGTCCAGGTAAACCTGGTATGACCTGCCGAACTTTTGACAATTCAATCTGATAGACCCTGAACTTGTCAAAGTTAAAACGACGATTGGTTAAAGATTGAGGTCCATCTTAAAAGGCTTTGTAAAATGGTTTAACTCAGCGGCTTGGCAGCCCATGAAAAGCCTCGATTTGGGGCCTGGCAGCCCGTGAAAAGCCTTGACTACAAGTTTTTATATGCTTTTATTTGCCAAGTTTTTTCTCTTTTGATGGGATTTATAATATTTTCGATAGACCGGCGTTTATTGACCCGGCTTGACTTTAAGCTACAAAAGTTGTCAGTATATAATCAATTATAATCCGGAAGTTTATTAACCCGGCCTGGTTTCGACTATAAGTCGCCAGTATTATATATGGTTAATCCAGTGTTTACCACAACCCGGTACGGTTTTATCATAAACCGGCACAATATGGAAGGAGTTATCAGTACTCATGATTGGGGTTATCGCCCTTATTACAAAAATTCGGTAAACCAACGAGGTGATTCAGTATCACAGGTATCATTTATTTTCATATTTGATTATCTTCTTACAGCCTTGGTTATAAACCCTGGCTATATATCTGGGCATCATGACCCGTCCGACGGTAAACCGCCAGCTCACTTTCAAACTTCATGTACGCAGGAAAAGCTGGGATAAATTGCTATGGATTGTGAACATAATATATCTTCAGCATGGCGGATTAATAGTGTCAGGCAACATAAATATGCGCGATGGCATAGCGGACCAAAAGTTTGAACTAGCCTATTACAAGGCGCTTTTAATGCCCAAAAGAATAATTGTTTTCAGCAAGCATAGCAGAACGCAGATGGTTAAACCGGCCTCCGGATCATGACTCGTCACCAGGCTGACCTGACGGCTGTGGATCATCTTGCACCGGTTCATCCTCTTCCTCTCTACCCAGTGGCTGGAAGTCAACAGTTGCCCAATCAATCCCAGTTAGGGCTTGGAATACAGCTTTATCGCTTATAAGTGTGGACGGTTCAACGTCAGGGGCATAGGTGTGCTTACAGATTGGTGGGATGAGATTTTGAGCCTCAGGAGTTGGTGCAGCAACCCATTTGTTGTTGACGTCATAACTCGCCTGATAGTATGAAAGGTCAGCTTCTTCAGCCAATTGGCAGGCCAGTGGACGCATCTCCCTGGTTATGACTCGGAGAGCATCATTGTCAAACTCTGATCCCTCCTCCTTTAAGCTCGGAAAGCCCTTACCCACATCCACCGGATCAAGATCAGGCACCCATGCTTTCGCCCGTGTTAGTGCAGTCAGAGCACCTGCCCTTGCAGCCGATCTTTTGAGTTCTTCAACCCGGGCAGGCAGCATTGACAACCTTTCTAAAGTTTCTTTGATCAAGGTTGGGGGCGGCTTGTTATGAGAAGCAGTGCATATGACCCGTTGCGCGCCGGTATATAACTGCTCTATAAGGGTATAGGGAGCCTTCGGTTTTTTTGTATGTCAGAGCCCAGATGACTAATGCGAGTTCCTGCATCATTGTGAACATCAGTAAACCGACACTGTATGGGATGATATGATGAAAAATTTAAAGCAATGATATTTACCAAACACAGCAGCAGTCATGGCATGTATTTGCTGCTTCACACCAGTCAGCTCGTCTACCACCGGTTTAAGAGCTGCTTCTGCGTCCTCGGCTCTTTTTTGCAATGCGGATTTTTCTATGGCCCAATCCGCCCGCTCCTTGTTGAAACCCTCCTTCAGCTTTTCCATGGCGGCTAAGGCACTGGTCAGTTCATATTTGGATTTAGAGGTTTCTGCTTGCTGGGACTTGATGTTTTCTTGCAGATCAGCGGCTTGAGTTTCCTTTTTGCTCAGCTCAGCCTATAAGAGACAGACATATCATGAGTGGACAGTACATATTTGAAGTACCAAGCACATAACAAGTTATGCACCTGATACTTGGGGGCTAATGCCTATTTGCTCATTATCAGAAGTTTCTACAAGTCCCAAGCACAATACAAGTATTACTCTTGGCACTTGGGGGCTAATGTGTTTTTTCTCAAAGTAAGATTAGGGGTATTCTTCTAAAAGTCCCAGTTCATCTTCATAAGTTAAACCGGCCCTTGGGGACTACACCAGCGAAAGTTACAGTATTATAATTATAAAGTACCGGTTCATCTTTAAAAGATAACCCGACCCTTGGAGGCTAAGCATGCAAAGTTGCGATATTACAAAGTCCCGGTTTAGATTGATATCATAAACCGTCACTTGGGGGCTACTGGAGTTGATATTTGGAATTGGATATAAGAGAGAAACAGTTATGCAGAGTTAAGCACTAGTTACCTCATATCACTTTTTCATCAAGTTTACTAAGCCAGCTTTATAGTCGCGGCTTGTGTACAGACGGTTCAAGAAGCCAGAGTGAATGTCTTGGGCATTGAGATGGGCATATCTTGACAAGTCTGTGTTCCACTTGCCTTTGTCCATAGCAGAAAGTTCATCCTTGGCACTATGCTTGGATAAAGCGACAGGATTGCCAGGAGCAGTGTGGCCAAAGCCAGTAATCATGATGTCATCTTCCTTGTCACCAGCAGCCTTCACTGGAGTTGATGGTTTATCAGTAGCCTTAGCTGGACTTGCCGGTTTATAAGTGTCTCGGACCGGGCTTGTCGCATTATCGGACTGGCCTGATGGGGCAACTTCTACTTGTTCAACAACGAAGTCATAATCTTGTGGTTGGCCTATCATCAAGCATAGCGTCAGCATTTGTTTCTACCGGATCTGGAGTTTTTTCCGGTTCAATACTGATATTATCATCAGACGGTTTATTTAGCCAAGCCTTCTTGCTCGGTCTAGGCTTGGCACTGAGAAGAACAGATATAAAGGTCAATACATCAGGTGAATATAAGATATCAAGGATAAAATTAAAAACATAACTCACCCAGGAACTGTCTTGAGGGGTGGAAGTTGTGTGGCCGTTGACTCGCCAGAGGATGAGTGAGGTGTGCCCTGATAATTTGAATCAGACGGATTAAGAGGTTGTCGGAAACAACCCGCCTTGGGGAAAGAAGTATCAGGAATGTAAGAGACCTCGGATCGGCGTTTCTGAACTGGAGTGTTCGGTAAACTGGCGGAAGTAACTACCTGGCCGCTGTGCCGGGTTGTGCGGCGAGCTTCGTGTTGCTGCGTCTTCAAAAGAAAGTTTGGGTCCAAGTGAGCAAGGGGGTGAGAAAATTTTACTTTCCGGTTTGCTCGACGGATTTTCGGTGTTGGCAGAGGATCTGAACCGGAGGAAAGAATAATTACCTCTACATCATCAGGTTGGCTGCCTTCAGCGTCGTCCTAATAATAGTCATTGTCAATGAGGTGTATGAAAAATGAACCAAGAGAGTCAAGTTCTACCTCAGAGTCCGGATTAGCCAAGTCAGCATCAGCATTTGGTTCGGAAGACTCAGTGATCCTCTTCTTGGCAGGTTTTTTAATAACCTTGGTCTTGGGGCGAGGTGTCTTGGCCGGTTTATCCTGTGGTTTCTTCTTCCAGAACGGATCATCGCCCTGTCAAAGATGGACAGAATTTTGAGAGAGTATTTAAAAAGGAGGAAGCTAAAACAAAAAAGTTGTGATTCTTATAGTTGGTGGTTTATTGGAAACGCAGAAAGGACTTAACCCGGTCTGGCTACAGACAGCTTCCGGTTCATTTAATATTTTCTAGACAGCCTTAGTAACTTCAGCTTCTGTTAGCTCAATGTCGATATGTCGTTGAGGGTCTTTTAAATCCCCTGTGTACTCACACATTAAACCGGGGCGCCGGCTTAAAGGCAGAACGCTCCAAGATATCCAGCAGCGAACAAAGTCAACACCTATTAAACCGTTTGCCATAAAGGCTCTGAGCTTTGACAGTTGTGGTGCATAGTTGGACCGTTCCTTGGAAGTCAGCCTCTGAGGAAATGGATGAGTGTTGCTAAGCCGGTGAGGACGGTAACCCGACAGAGGATTCTCATCAGTTGGAGACGTGTCTCGGCAATAAAACCAAGTTTGATTCCAGTCCTTGGGGTGACTATGAAGCTTGGCGTGAGGGAAGCTGACATCTTTCCTCTTCTGAATTACCATTCCACCAAGTTCAGTATTGGGCCCATCTGTAAACTCAGTACGGCGGTTCAAGTAGAAAAAGTCTCTGAACAGCTCAACTATGGGCTCTTCTTGAAGATAGACCTCACAAAATACTTGGAAATTGCAAATATTGGACACAGAGTTTGGTCCAATATCTTGAGGGTGGAGTTGGAAGCTGGCAAGCACACCTCAGAAATTTTTTGAACCAGGAGGGCTAAAGCCTCGACCTAGATGGTCAGCGAACACGACTACTTCTCCGTCCTTGGGTTCAGGAGGATTTTCCGGACCAGGGGCCCTCCAGTGGATGACTTCTTTCTTTGCTAAAGCGCCGGTCGTGACACATCTGTCTAGTTGTTCTTCAGTAACCCGGGAAGGAACCCAGTTGCACTCGTAAACTTGTTTGGCCATTTCAATGGAAAGCTGAAACATGGTTATTGCCGGTTTAAGATTTATAATGGACAAGTATAAAGCGACGCAAGATGAGAAGAAGACAGAGGTATATACACATTGTTAAACCGGAGTCAGACATTGGAGAAGGTACAAAGATAAAATAGGCTTGGCGGTTTAACAGGGGACTAACGGTACCTACTGGATCATCATTTTTCTAAAAAATTAAACCACTTACTTTGGTATAGAAGGTACAGGTCTAAGATGCCTAAGTGAGGGAAAAACAAGTTTCACAGATTGACATGGTAATTTCAGATCTGCAGCGTGTTGGTAAATCAAAATATATTTCGACCTAAAGCGGAGGTGCTTAAGCAGTTTAACAGATCCAGATGAGTTTTTTCTACACAAAGCAGATGATCTAAGGATGAAAAAGGGGATTATAACTACAACTGTGTAAGAAAGTGGCAGATCTGAGGTCATCGTTTACGCTATGAAGAAGAACAGGGAAGAACAGTTTCAAGCCTCGAGCAACACCGAAACTCTAATGATAGATCTAGAGGAAGGGAAAGGAAAACTTACTGATGCTGACAGAGCAGCGGAGGAGCGCCGCGTTTCTCTGGTGCGTTCAGGTTGATGCAGCGGCCAGAGTTGAGGTCGAGGGCGGAGCTTGACGACGGCGGCCGCGCGTGAGGGTTAGGTCGGCTCGAGGAGGAAGAAGAAGCAAAGAGGCACGGGGGGAAAATGGAAAGGACCCCCTGGTCCTATTTATAAAGGCAAAGGGATAAGTGATAGGCGCGAAAATCGAGGAGCCCAAAAGTTGGATATGTGACAGAGCTGTCGCCTCGATTGTCGGAGGCTCATTAATGAAGGTGAGCTATATGCAATCTTTAATAACAGGTGACATCATGGCAGTTTATCATGATCCTAGAAGATGACGTCATGGCGGTTTACATGATTTATGTGAAGGTGATGAAGGAAGAATTTTTCTCAAGTGTTGAAGATTGACATGAACCAGTTCAAATCAATCTAGGGCCTAATGTTGGGGATATTACTACTGGGTATAAACCGGCCAGGATTGGCCGGGTTACCCCCAAAATGAGTTATTTATATTTGAAGCCCATGAAGACAAGGAGTATGGTGCTTTACGAAGGCCCAGGGCCCAGAGGCGGGTTATGGCCTGTAGACATGAACTGCCATATCATATGTAACTTGTGTTGTAAGATAAGAAAGGTAGAAACCGAGCCGGACACGTTTATGAGCCGGCCTCGGGATTCTGTAAACCGCCGGGCGTCAACCTGTGTATATAAAGGGACGACCCGACGGCGGTTTAGGGACAACAAACAACAACTCGAGAGCCAGGCATAGCGGATTCGCTCCCTCGTCATCGAAACCCTAGCAATTCCAAAACAACTGGATTAGGCCTTTACCTTCACCACAAGGGGACGAACCAGTATAAAACTCTATGCATCCTTTGACCGCTTTAACCCCTTAAGCTAACCCGTCGCGATGGCTCCACGACTAAGTCCTTTCACTAGGACATCTGCCGTGACAAAACCACGACACAGTTACAATTACACAAGGCCATAGTTGAAGTGTGAGGGTTGACTTGCAACTAGGGCAACTACAACTATAAAAAAACAGTTGTGAGCCGAGGGTGGACTTGCAACTACTATGACTACACTTATGGAAGCTCCAAATTGTGAGTAGAGGGTGGACATGCAACTGGGGCAATTACAACTACATGAATAGCCCTAGTTGCCAGTCGAGGTGCAGACTTGCAATTGGAGCAACTACAAACTACAAGCCTAGTTGCGATTCGATTGTGGACTTGAAGTTGAGCATCTAGAACTACAAAAAGCCCCATAGTTGCAAGTGAAGAATGGAATTGCATGCAGTCTCGTCGTACAACACATAACCCAACGCACCACAAAAAACATTCGCATGAATCTTGAAGCGATTAATTGTGTGGTGATACACTAGACGTGCAATAATTAAATCTCATCTATAAATATGATTAGCAAAACCGCCTAACATATTGTTTTTGTGTGATAAAAAAACAAATTAAGTGAGCGAGAAACTAATTAGTTTGGAAGTGCAGACTGATACGTCTCCGTCGTATCTATAATTTTTGATTGTTCCATGCCAATATTATACAACTTTCATATACTTTTTGGCAACTTTTTATACTATTTTTGGGACTAACATATTGATCTAGTGCCCAGTGCCAGTTCCTGTCTGTTGCATGTTTTATGTTTCATAGAATATCCATATCAAACGGAATCCAAACGGGATAAAAACGGACGGAGCTTATTTTTGGAATATTTGGAAAATTCCGGAAGAAAAATCCACGCGAGACGGTGCCCGAGGTGGCCACGAGGCAGGGGGCGCGCCCCTGACCCTTGTGGGCCACCCGTAAGGCGGTTGATGCCCTTCTTCGGCCGCAAAAAAGCTAATTTTTGGTAAAAAAATCACGGCGAAGGTTTCAGTCCAATCGGAGTTACGGATCTCCATATATATACGAAACGGTGAAAGGGCAGCGAGGGAGAACGCAGAAACAGAGAGAGTCAGAGAGACAGATCCAATCTCGGAGGGGCTCTCGCCCCTCCCACACCATGGAGGCCAAGGACTATAGGGGAAACCCTTCTCCCATCTAGGGAGGAGGTCAAGGAAGAAGAAGACGAAGGGGCCCCCTCTCCCCTTCTCTTCTGGTGGCGCCGGAACGCCGCCGTGGCCATCATCATCACCGCGATCTTCACCAACTACTTCACCGCCATCATCACCAACTCTTCCCCCTTCTATGCAGCGGTGTAACCTCCCTCTTACCCGCTGTAATCTCTACTTAAACATGGTGCTCAACGCTATATATTATTTCCCAATGATGTATGGCTATCCTATGATGTTTGAGTAGATCCGTTTTGTCCTATGGGTTATTTGATGATCAAGATTGGTTTGAGTTGCATGTTTTATTATTGGTGCTGTCCTATGGTGCTCTCCATGTCGCGCAAGCATGAGGGATCCCCGCTGTAGGGTTTGGAATATGTTCATGATTTGCTTATGGTGGGTGGCGTGAGTGACAGAAGCACAGACCCGAGTAAGTAGGTTGTTTGCGTATGGGATAAAGAGGACTTGATGCTTTAATGCTATGGTTGGGTTTTACCTTAATGATCTTTAGTAGTTGCGGACGCTTGCTAGAGTTCCAATCATAAGTGCATATGATCCATGTAGAGAAAGTATGTTAGCTTATGCCTCTCCCTCAAATAAAATTGCAATAATGATTACCGGTCTAGTTATCTATTGCCTAGGGACAAATAACTTTCTCGTGACAACAAGCTCTTTACTAAAACTAATTTAGTTGTGTCTTTAGCTAAACAGCCCCTACTTTTTATTTCCGTGCTCTTTACTTTCTTGCAAACCTATCCAAAAACACCTACAAAGTACTTCTAGTTTTATTCCTTGTTCTAGGTAAAGCGAACGTCAAGCGTGCGTAAAGTTGTATCAGTGGTCGATAGAACTTGATGGAATATTTGTTCTAGCTTTAGCTCCTCGTTGGGTTCGACACTCTTACTTATCGAAAACTGTTGCGATCCCCTATACTTGTGGGTTATCAAGACCTTTTTCTGGCGCCGTTGCCGGGGAGCAATAGCGTGGGGTGAATATTCTCGTGTGTGATTGTTTGCTTTATCACTAAGTAATTTTTATTTGCTGTTCTTAGTTGTTCTTTATCTTTAGTTATGGATATGGAACACGAAATACCAAAAAAATTAGGTGTACTTTCTGCTCATGGAGATGGGGAACCTCCTAAAACCCTCGATGCTGGTTATGTGAAAGATATTACGTACTACTTTAATAATCTTGAGAAAACCCCATTCAATTATGTAATGGGAGTAACGTTGGATCAACGTGAATACTTTAGGGATTACCGCTTGACACAAAAAGGGAAACTATTATGGGATCAAATTCATATATTGAAGTGGTATGCTAGGCAGCTATGCTTGAGTTATGATTATACTTGTTGCTCTAGGATGAAGGCTCCACACCTTCCCTTTTCATGCAAATTTAATGATAATAAAACCTTAGCTTCTTATGCTAATGGTATATATGATTACTATGATGTGGAGCAAATAGAAGAATTTGTTGCTTTTATGGGTGCTTATGAAATTGAATCTATGTTTAAAGAGTTTGAAGATTTTGATGATGCTGCTTATAGACCTGAAAATTTAGCTATCCTCAAATATTTCTATGAGAATTATGAATACAATTCTGATATTAATGCACTCATTGAGAAAGTCTCCGCTGTCCAAGAAGAGACTAATATTTTGCAGGAATCTATGGAAGAAGAAATTGATGAAACTGTGAGCTCATTGGATGAAAAAGATGAGGAGGAGAGCGAAGAACAAAAGGAGGAAGAGCGGATTAGCTACCCGTGCCCACCTTCTAATGAGAGTAACTCTTCAACTCATACATTGTTTAATTTCCCTTCGTGCTTACCGAAGGATGATTGCTATGATCCCGTTGACTCTTTTGAAATATCCCTTTTTGATTATGCTTGCTATGCTTGTGGCCAAGATGCCAATATGAATTATGCTTATGGAGATGAACTTGCTATAGTTCCTTATGTTAAACATGAAATTGTTGCTATTGCACCCACACATGATAGTCCTATTATCTTTTTGAATTCTCCAAACTACACTATATCAGAGAAGTTTACACTTATTAAGGATTACATTGATGGGTTGCCTTTTACCGTTGCACATGATGATTTTGATAGATATAATATGCATGTGCTTGCTTCTCCTACTTGCAATTATTATGAGAGAGGAACTATATCTCCACCTCTCTATGTTTCCAACACGTTAAAATTGCAAGAAACTGTTTATACTATGCATTGGCCTTTACTATGTGTGCATGAATTATTCTTTTATGACATGCCGATGCATAGGAAGAGAGTTAGACTTCGTCATTATATGATATATGTTGCTTTGTGCTCACTACTAAATTACAAATCATTGCTAATTAAAATTGGCTTTGATATACCTTGGGATCCGGGTGGATCCATTACTTGAGCACTATATGCCTAGCTTAATGGCTTTAAAGAAAGCGCTGCCAGGGAGACAACCCGGAAGTTTTAGAGATTCATTTATTTCTGTTGTGTGCTTTTATAAAGTTTAGAAATAAAAATAATGTGCCAAGGTTTGCCTTTAGGATGTTTACAATACTTGTTGGTTTGTACGGTGCAGGACAGAAACTTTGGCTGTAGTGCGCGATTTTTAATATCTTACTGGGACGTCAAATGGTTCTGATTCTTTTTGCACTGTCTTTCTATACAATTTTTTTATTGTTTCTATTTTTGGCAGAATTTTTCAAGTATCAGAAGTATGGTGAATGTTCAGATTATTACAGACTGTTCTGTTTTAGACAGATTCTGTTTTTGATGCATAGTTTGCTTGTTTTGATGGAACCATCAATTTATGTCAGTGGATTAAGCCATGAAAAAGTTATATTACAGTAGACACAATGCAAAAACAAAATATGAATTGGTTTGCAACAGTACTTAGAGTAGTGATTTACTTTATTATACTAACGGATCTTACCGAGTTTTCTGTTGAAGTTTTGTGTGGATGAAGTGTTCGATGATCGAGAAGGTTTCGATGTGAGAAGAAGGAAGAGAGGCAAGAGCTCAAGCTTGGGGATGCCCGAGGAACCCCAAGTAAATATTGAAGGAGACTCAAGCGTCTAAGCTTGGGATGTCCCGGAAGGCATCCCCTCTTTCTTCAACAAATATCGGTATGTTTTCGGATTCGTTTCATTCACGTGATATGTGCAAATCTTGGAGCGTCTTTTGCATTTAGTTTTCACTTTTCTTTTATGCACCATGCTGGTATGAGATAGTCCTTGGTTGATTTATAGAATTCTCATTGCACTTCACTTATATATTTTGAGTATGGCTTTATAGAATGCTTCATGTGCTTCACTTATATCATTTGAAGCTTGGATTGCCTGTTTCTCTTTACGTAGACAACTGCCATTTGTAGAATGCTCTTTTGCTTCACTTATATTTGTTAGAGCATGGGCATATCTTTTGTAGAAAGAATTAAACTCTCGGGCTCCACTTATATCTATTTAGAGAGATGACAGGAACTGGTCATTCACATGGTTAGTCATAAAACCCTACATAAAACTTGTAGATCACTGAATATGATATGTTTGATTCCTTGCAATAGTTTTGCGATATAAAGGTGGTGGATATTAGAGTCGTGCTAGTTGAGTAATTGTGAAATTGAGAAATACTTGTGTTGAGGTTTGCAAGTCCCGTAGCATGCACGTATGGTGAACCGTTATGTAATGAAGTTGGAGCATGAGGTGTTTATTGATTGTCTTCCTTATGAGTGGCGGTCGGGGATGAGCGATGGTCTTTTCCTACCAATCTATCCCCCTAGGAGCAGGCGCGTAGTACTTTGTTTCGATAGCTAATAGACTTTTGCAATAAGTGTGTGAGTTCTTTATGACTAATGTTGAGTCCATGGATTATACGCACTCTCACCCTTCCACCATTGCTAGCCTCTTCGGTACCGTGCATTGCCCTTTCTCACCTCGAGAGTTGGTGCAGACTTCGCTGGTGCATCCAAACCCTGTGATACGATACGCTCTATCACACATAAACCTCCTTATATCTTCCTCAAAACAGCCACCATACCTACCTATTATGGCATTTCCATAACCATTCTGAGATATATTGCCATGCAACTTCCATCATCATCATATACATGACTTGAGCATTTATTGTCATATTGCTTTGCATGATCGTAAGATAGCTAGCATGATGTTTTCATGGCTTGTCCGTTTTTTGAGGTCATTGCTACGCTAGATCATTGCACATCCCGATACACTGCCGGAGGCACTCATATAAAGTCATATCTTTGTTCTAGATATCGAGTTGTAAGTAAATAAAAGTGTGATGATCATCATTATTAGAGCATTGCCCCAGTGAGAAAAGGATGATGGAGACTATGATTCCCCCATAAGTCGGGACGAGACTCTGGATAAAAAAATAAAAAAAATAAAAGAGAGAAAGGCCAAAAAAGAGAAGGCCCAAAAAAAGGAGAAAAAAAAGAAAACAAAAAAATGAGAGAAAAAGAGAGAAGGGGCAATGTTACTATCCTTCTACCACACTTGTGCTTCAAAGTAGCAACATGTTCTTCATATAGAGAGTCTCTTGAGTTATCACTTTCTTATACTAGTGGGAATTTTCATTATAGAACTTGGCTTGTATATTCCAACGATGGGCTTCCTCAAATGCCCTATGTCTGCATGAGCAAGCAAGTTGGATGCACACCCACTTAGTTTCAGTTTGAGCTTTCATACACTTATAGCTCTAGTGCATCCGTTGCATGGCAATCCCTACTCCTCACATTGACATCAATTGATGGGCATCTCCATAGCCCGCTGATTAGCCGCGTCGATGTGAGACTTTCTCCTTTTTTGTCTTCTCCACATAACCCCCATCATCATATTCTATTCCACCTATCGTGCTATGTCCATGGCTCACGCTCATGTATTGCGTGAAAGTTGAAAAGGTTTGAGAAACGTCAAAAGTATGAAACAATTGCTTGGCTTGTCATCGGGGTTGTGAATGATGTGAATATTTTGTGTGGTGAAGATGGAGCATAGCCAGACTATATGATTTTGTAGGGATGAGCTTTCTTTGGCTATGTTATTTCAATAAGACATAATTGCTTGGTTGGTGTGCTTGAAGTATTATTGTTTTTATGTCAAAGGATAGACTATTGCTTTGAATCACTCGTGTCTTAATATTCATGCCATGATTAGATACATGATCAAGATTATGCTAGGTAGCATTCCACATCAAAAATTATCTTTTTTATCATTTACCTACTCGAGGACGAGCATGAATTAAGCTTGGGGATGCTAATACGTCTCCGTCGTATCTATAATTTTTGATTGTTCCATGCCAATATTATACAACTTTCATATACTTTTTGGCAACTTTTTATACTATTTTTGGGACTAACATATTGATCCAGTGCCCAGTGCCAGTTCCTGTCTGTTGCATGTTTTATGTTTCGCAGAATATCCATATCAAACGGAATCCAAACGGGATAAAAACAGACGGAGCTTATTTTTGGAATATTTGGAAAATTCCGGAAGAAAAATCCACGCGAGACGGTGCCTGAGGTGGCCACGAGGCAGGGGGGCGCGCCCCTGACCCTCGTGGGCCACCCGTAAGGCGGTTGATGCCCTTCTTCGGCCGCAAGAAAGCTAATTTTTGGTAAAAAAATCACGGCAAAGGTTTCAGTCCAATCGGAGTTACGGATCTCCATATATATATATATATATACGAAACGGTGAAAGGGCAGTGAGGGAGAACGCAGAAACAGAGAGACAGATCCAATCTCGGAGGGGCTCTCGCCCCTCCCAGGCCATGGAGGCCAAGGACCAGAGGGGAAACCCTTCTCCCATCTAGGGAGGAGGTCAAGGAAGAAGAAGACGAAGGGGCCCCCTCTCCCCTTCTCTTCCGGTGGCGCCGGAACGCCGCCGTGGCCATCATCATCACCGCGATCTTCACCAACTACTTCACCGCCATCATCACCAACTCTTCCCCCTTCTATGCAGTGGTGTAACCTCTCTCTTACCCGCTGTAATCTCTACTTAAACATGGTGCTCAACGCTATATATTATTTCCCAATGATGTATGGCTATCCTATGATGTTTGAGTAGATCCGTTTTGTCCTATGGGTTATTTGATGATCAAGATTGGTTTGAGTTGCATGTTTTATTATTGGTGCTGTCCTATGGTGCTCTCCATGTCGCGCAAGCATGAGGGATCCCCGCTGTAGGGTTTGGAATATGTTCATGATTTGCTTATGGTGGGTGGCGTGAGTGACAGAAGCACAGACCCGAGTAAGTAGGTTGTTTGCGTATGGGATAAAGAGGACTTGATGCTTTAATGCTATGGTTGGGTTTTACCTTAATGATCTTTAGTAGTTGCGGACGCTTGCTAGAGTTCCAATCATCAGTGCATATGATCCAAGTAGAGAAAGTATGTTAGCTTATGCCTCTCCCTCAAATAAAATTGCAATAATAATTACCGGTCTAGTTATCGATTGCCTAGGGACAAATAACTTTCTCGTGACAACAAGCTCTTTACTAAAACTAATTTAGTTGTGTCTTTAGCCAAACAACCCCTACTTTTTATTTCCGTGCTCTTTACTTTCTTGCAAACCTATCCAAAAACACCTACAAAGTACTTCTAGTTTTATTCCTTGTTCTAGGTAAAGCGAACGTCAAGCGTGCGTAAAGTTGTATCGGTGGTCGATAGAACTTGACGGAATATTTGTTCTACCTTTAGCTCCTCGTTGGGTTCGACACTCTTACTTATCGAAAACTATTGCGATCCCCTATACTTGTGGGTTATCACAGACTGAGGTGAATGGAGAGGAATGAAAAACAAGGACTACCTGACAGAAGTAGTAATGCCCTCCCCGTTACTTTCCTTCTGTTTCTAACAAACTCTCCTTCCCTATGGAAAAAAGAAAAGAAAACGAAGTAAACAACACACGACCCACACATAGTTGCATGAGCAACGCACTCACAACCTTCACAAAAATCACATACGGGCTGAGCAAGTAACAACGTGCCAGGCACCACGACGGGTAGTGATACGTCTCCAACGTATCTATAATTTTTTATTGTTCCATGCTATTATATTATCTGTTTTGGATGTTTTATATGCATTAATATGCTATTTTATATGATTTTTGGGACTAACCTATTAACCTAGAGCCTAGTGCCAGTTCTTTTTTTCTTGTTTTAGAGTTTTGCAAAAAAGGAATACCAAACGGAGTCCAAACAGAATAAAACTTCCGTGATGAGTTTTCTTGGAGCAGAAGACCCCGAGGAGACTTGGAGTGCAAGTCAGAAGAGCCACGAGGCGGCCACAAGGGTGGAGGGCGCGCCCCCCGACCTTGTGGGCCCCTCGGTGACCCCCTGACCTAGATCTTCCTCCTATATAGTCTCAAATACCCCGATAACTTCCAGGGGAGCCACAAAACCAATTTTCCACCGCCGCAACCTTCTGTACCCGTGAGATCCCATCTAGGGGCCTTTCCCGGCATCCTTCCGGAGGGGGATTCGATCACGGAGGGCTTCTACATGAACACCATTGCATTTTCGATGAAGCGTGAGTAGTTTACCATAGACCTACGAGTCCATAGCTAGTAGCTAGATGGCTTCTTCTCTGTTTGTGCAGGTATTCAGTGGCTTGCACGTTGTCTCCTACTAGATTGATACCTTGGACTAAGGGAAATACTTACTCTACTTTGCTGCATCACCCACTACAAAAAAAAGACACATCCGTGACATTTTGGGCCGAACGAAAAAATTTCTGTCATACTTATGACACTTCTATGACTATAATTGTGACAAAACACGGTATCATCATAGATGTGGTGGGGTCCTACTACTATGACAAAAAATCTTGACAGAAAATGGGCTTTTCGTCCTGGGCGGGCCGGAGACGCAGCTGCATGACATTCTTTGGGCCGTCCATGACGGAAAAAACCATGGTAGAAGCGAGGGCGAGGAAAATATCTGGGTGTTCCCAGTTACGGTGGGTGGTCGGGGCAGAGCGATGCGCGTTTCTCTCGTACACGCATGCGCGTGGGTGCGAGGCGTTGGGCTCTAACTGAACCCGAGCGATTGCACTACAGGCTGCGCGTTACTGAACCCGAGTGATCGATCGATGGCTGTTAACTGAACCCGATCGAGCGATTCCTTCGCTACTGCTGCTAACTGAAGCCGATCGATGCTGCCTCTGGATGAACAGTGAGCGTTGCGGGGGGCGGGGGTTGGATGAATAGTTCCCGGTGGGGGTGGATGAACAGGACCCCGTGGCGTTGCCTCTGGATGAACAGTGAGCGTTGCTGGGGGTTTGGATGAACAGTTCCCGGTGGGGGTGAATGAACAGGACCCCGTGGTGTTGCCTCTGGATGAACAGTACCCCGATCGTTCGAGCCGGTTGGGGCTGGATGAACAGGACCCCGTGGAGGGCAGGATGAACAGGATCATCCCGTGGAGGGCAGGATGAACAGTAGACGGTGGAGGGGCAGGATGAACAGTAGCCCCGTGGAGGGGTGGTTGAACAGGAGCCCGTGGAGAGGGCTGGTTGAACAGTAGCCGGTGGAGTAGTGGATGAACAGGAGCCCGTGGATGAACAGTCATAGGTGGAGGCTGGAGGAGGTCGACGGTGGATGTACAGTAGCCCGTGGAGGCTGGAGGGGGTCGACGGTGGAGATGAACAGTATCCCGTGGAGTCCCGTTTTGCGGTACACCACACCCCTCCCGATGAACAGGACCCCCGTTTCGACCGTAGGAGGTCCGTTTCCTCCGTTTTGCGGTACGCCAATCCCCTCCCGATGAACAGGATCCCGTTTCGAACGTGGCCGGTCGAACACAAGTCCGTTTTCTCCGTTCTGCGGTACGCCAGGCCTCGTTTCCATCGGCTGTTCCGTCCAAGCCCTCCCGATGAACACGACGATGCATTCCGTTCCAACCCAGCCGGTTGGCTCCCCATGAACACGGCGACGATGCTGTTTGTCCGTTCCGACCCAGCCATGTACACGAGCCCTGGCCGTACCTATGCGCGAGTAGGCGTTCGAGACCCTGCCCGTATGTACGTACATGGCCGTATTTTCTTTCTTGCACACTGGCCGTTGTACGTACGTGTACATGCTACGTGCGCGCCTCTACTACGACACATGCGCGCCTCTGCATCAACCAGTATGTACGTACACGTTCGCGACCAGAATGACAACGCTACGTACGCCTCGACCAGGTGGGTCCCGACTGTCAGGCACTTCCTTGCCTGCGAAGATGTAGCTGGTGGGTCCGAACAGTCAGGGGGGTGAATCGTTTTTTTTGCCCGGACGCACTTCCTTGCGTGCGAAGATGTAGCTGGTGGGTCCCAGCAGTCAGGGGGAAACGTTTTTTTCGTGAAATACGGTGGCCCGTCCGGTGGGTCCCCGCTGTCAGGTGGAGGAATAATTATTTTGCGCGTAATAAGGAGGCACTTCCTTGCTGCGGCTATGGACCCAGTTGTCAGCCTCTCCACGTACAGTCCACGTCCGATGGAAGCCGTTCCTTGACCACGTTGACCACGCCGCGCCGAGAGCACTAGGGCGGTGGACGACGGCGAGGCCTAGGAAGGGGACGGCGCGGAGCCGGGGAAGACGCGGCAGTGGATGCCCACGCGTAGAGGAGTACGAGGGTTCACTGGTTCGCTGCGGTGTGGAACTTCCGGTAGGTCCCAACCAGCAGGGTCCCAACCAGCGTAGAGGAGTACGAGGGTTCACAGTCCACGTCCAATGGAACTTAGTAGGCCCACAAGTCAGCCTCCCACTAAGGTGGGTCCCAACCAGCAGGGGGAGTATTCATTTTTTTGCGTAATAAGGAGGCACTTCCGGTAGGTCCGAGCTGACAGCGGGGGGAACGTTTTTTCGCGCAATACAGTTGCCCGTCCGGTGGGTCCCAGCAGTCAGGGGGGAAACATTTTTTTTTGCGAAATACGGTAGCCCGTCCGGTGGGTCCCTGCTGTCAGGTGGAGGAATTATTATTTTCTGCATAATAAGGAGGCACTTCCTTGCTGCCGTCGTGGACCCAGCTGTCAGCCTCTCCACGTACAGTCCATGTCCGATGGAAGCCGTTCCTTGACCATGTTGACCACGCCGTGCCGAGAGCACCAGGACGGTGGACGACGGCGAGGCCTAGGAAGGGGACGACACGGAGCCGGGGAAGACGCGGCAGTGGAAGCCCGCGCGGAGAGGAGTACGAGGGTTCACTGGTTCGGCTGCGGTGTGAGGCTGCCGTCGCCGTGGAATAACAGGGGGTGTGGGTGAGTAGAGGGATGGCCTTGCCAGCGGTGGGAGTAGTAGGGGGCGGTGAGGCCTCCGCGGCATCACAGCCGGCCACGGGAGGCAGGAGCACGCGGCACAACCGGCGCTGCTTTGGGCGGCAGGAGCAAGAAGACCAGAGGTTGAAGAAGCACTACGGCCGTTGGATGGAGATCGTACGGTCACTGCAGCTAGAATCGTTTATATTGACTAAGTTGACAAAGCCCTTGGTACGCGTCAACTTAGTAGGCCCACAGGTCAGCCTCCGAAACGGTGCACCCCAGATGTCAGGGGGGGGGGGAATCATTGTTTGGGCGGCTGAAGCAAGAATATCCGAGATTGAAGAAGAAGCACGACATCCGTTGGATGGACATCCAACGGCCACAGCTGCCAGAACGGTGTGTTGTTGACAAAGCCTTGCATACGCGTCAACTTAGTTTTTTTAGGGACACGTCAACTTAGAAGGCCCACAAGTGTGTAGCAGAGAACATATAGCCCATTTGCGATTTGTAAGAATGTACAACCCATTTTTTAATTCTAATGGAATTTACTACAGCCTATTTACAGTTTGTTAAAAGTACGACCCATTTTCTAGCTAGGACAACGATTAATTATTTCAACCAACCGCTCAAAACAGAATTCAAAAAAAATTTCCAAATTTTTATGGGATCCCAAATATTTTTATCCGAAATTTCTAGTCAGATTAAATATAACTAGTCATCAACCCGTGCATCGGCACGGGCTAGCCAATAGATGTAGTTTGACATGTATTGGTTGATCTTTTATTGACTTTCTTGTATAAAGAAAGTAATACAATTAGAAGTAGTGAAAATGGAATAATTCAGATTGAAAGATAACAACTAATAACATGCATATGTTTTCTCTATGAAAAAAATCAAACATATATTTTACAATAATTCCTGGTAATATGATTGGAATATATGTATGCTTTACGATTATCCTAAACTAATATTTTACCGTATTGTTGTATTTTTATTTCTTATTATCATGCATCAACTAATTGTACATTTTATTCATCTGGCATCTATTTTCACCAATATACCATAGATTAGGTAATTCAAAATAATCGTGTGCTTGCAAAACTCATCATGTTACAATAATATAGCATGATGTTGTGTGGAAACCAAAATGGCTAGCTGAGTGGTTTTTTTTATAAGGTACGAAATTGTATTTAGAAGTTTTAAAGAATTACTTTTCTTTGGTACACCCCCTATAAAAGTTTATGGATTCCGATGCAGACTAAAATGAGATTAGAAGATACACCTTCAATAAAAAAGGATAATATAGTATTTTGTATCAAAATCAATCAACTCAGTATGTTTGATCTGCAGGCTAATATGGCCATAGCCTCTATGGGGTGTACATGATTTCTTTTTTTTAATGAAATGTTGCATATATGTAGTGGATATTTACATATACACGTTATTATATATCCAGAGTTTTTGAAACTTGCTAGAATGCATGAAAAATTACGAAATTCATGGGAGGCATAGTATTAGACTTGATATTGTGTTGCTACATTGTAGAAAGGTACTTACTATTAAACAATTAATATTTAGGACGTTCCTGAAAAAAGGTGTGATTTTGGAGGTAGGTAACATGGACATGAAGAAATTAAGGCAAAATCAAATAATTTTAAATGTTCTCAAACATCTACTAATCTATGGTAAATTGGCAATCACACGTGTCCACGTGCATGATGGAAAAAGGGATTACTTCTAGGACGTACGGAGTGATCAAGCTAATGTAAAGTAGCAAACAAACTATCTAACAGAAGTGCGGAGCGATCAAGCTAATGTAAAGTAGAAAGCAAACTATCTATAATATTAAGGGACACAAATCAATATAAATTTCACTTACACAGCAGACGTGCAAAACAGCCATATATCATTTTTATACGTCGAAACAGAAGTACGCAGATTTATATTCTTGCTTCTAATTTTCTTTTTTATCCCTTTCACTGGAACAAAACATGCTAAGCTGTATAGTTTACTATGTGTATGTGCAGAGATAGCATGTGTCCATCTACACAATATTAACCTAAAATAGGATTGAGAAATCAGAACGCAAGATGGACCAAGATTTAATCTAAACATGCATTTAAATCCTTTAGTCACGCAATCAATCATATATGAAGTTTCATGGAGAAAAAGAGAAGGTTTTGATGGATAATGATATACCGTGTTTAACTTTAAAAACAATAATCAAACGCACCATCAGTAGAGAAAAAATGTAAATAGTCAGAAGAATCTGCATGTAGTTTTGATCCCAAACTTCATTCATAGACAACTACAGTCTAGAGGAAAATATTTGTGCATCTATATCGGGAGGAGCCATTACCTTATTCAGATGAGTGTCGACCACATCAGTGGACGTGAGCGATGTCACTGACGGACAAACGGTGGTGCAGTTGCTACCTTTTGTGCAGCAAGAAGGCGTCCATGCAAGCAGCAGTCATGGGTAAGTCGTTCCTTTCGTCGGCAGGCATGTGTGCATGTAGCCGTCTTTGTAGTCCTATAAATATTTGAGTCATCCCCGGTAGCAGCTAGTATCTGTGTAGAGGTGTGTGATCTGATGATTCTCTGCCATGGGAGATGCTGGAGTAGATCGGAGTCGGCGCTCGGCGGCAGCGCTAACAGAAGGAGGTGGGATGGGAGAAATAACTTGATTGATTCCGTATGTACAGTTGGCCGGAAACTCCCGTACTAAACGTGGTTATGGCTGGCTGGCTTTAGATCGATTGATGGATTTGAGAGGAGTAGGAGTTATTAGTGGATGGATTTTGCCTGCGGTGCCCACCTAAATCTTGTTAGGGCGTGGGAGATAGTCGATGCAAAGCATGATGAACTTCGTGTGTGGTTTGCCGTTTGCCGGCGCTGGCTGGATCAGGAGGAGCAGCATGTGGAGGCTTCGAGCAAAATTTTACGTGGGTAGAGAGGATAGCAGCGACAGGGATGATAGGAAGAAGAGCGGCCGTGGTCTCGTTGTAGAATTATACGGGTTCGTACTTAGCTTGGACATTAGGCGATTTTTTTTGCGAGGATCCAACGATTTGTTATAGTTAAGACATGAGGATTAATGTGGACCCTCTTTTCTTTTCCTGATGGTAATTACGCTCAGATTCGGAGGTTGTGACTTTTCTGGTCGTGTCACGCTGTGCTTCTTTTTACCCAGATCAACGTTAGGTGTCGTGTCAGGTTGTCCCTATTTCTTGCAATCAAAACAACGTAAATTGTAGGGTTAAGATAGATCATTATATAGATTGAACGGTTAAGATATATTTAATGATGTGGATTAACATGAAGACTCGTGTGGTGCCTCCGATTAGTAAATATAAAATTTAAAATAAAGTTGTGTTACGTTAAAATCCAACGAAATATTGCGCGCGCAACAAGTAATGAAATTAAAATTTTCAAATTCCAAAAATAATATATTTTTAAACTAATTACGCGTTTGGTGCATCTTTTTATAGTTACTGCCCAGTTATTATAATTACATCCCATTTATTATTTCTTAAAGTCCATTTTCTTGTTAAGCCTAATGCATACCTCCTAGGAAAGTTTGCAGTCCAGCGGGGCGGAGAATAACAAGTTGACCCGAATATTGTGTACAACTGTCGGCCCAGTTGCATTGCTGGTGTTGAAAAAAAAAGGCCTGTGTAGTACAGTACAACCTAACATGGCTACTCAGCCCACATTCAGCGATGCCGGAAAGGCTCAAACAAGGCTTCTGTACAACTTTTTGAAGTCCCTTAGCTCAATTAATAATTTAAGAAAAAAGTTAGATTACATTGGAACCTAATTAAAAGTTGTCACGAGCAAAGAAATAATTCAACGGGTCCCACTTGTGCGTGTGTGCGTGTGTGTGTGTGTGTGTGTGTGTGTGAGAGAGAGAGAGAGAGAGAGAGAGACCCATCGGTCGATGCTCGTAAATACATCTTTCAGCCATATGCATTGTTGATGCTCAGTAAAAACTTATATAGTTGACACAATCATATAGAACATCATAGCACACTTAACTTGCATACAAAAATTTCACGCAGGCGACACAATCAGGATGGAAGCAGTGGATCGCTACGGGTAGGGCTATGTTGAAACCAACGGACTCGTACATAACGGTTCATCTTCTTTATCAGTGACAGAGAAATATCTTGAATGCTGTGCAAAGAAAACAGACAGACAACACAATAAGTTCTGCTAGCACATTAAGTTGACATACAGCCCTTTCTAAAAAAAGTTCAGGTACAAAATTAGAACAGGTCACAATCAAATGTACTGGCACATCAGTGCTTCACACCCATAGCTCGGATTTAACTAGTAGTATCTGACAAGATTCAGTTGTTACCTCAAATTAGATCACATCCAGGCAGCCAGCCCTGCCTCTTCTCCCAAAGAAGCAGTGGCCTCCGCCGCGCGATGGAGTAGGCCCTGTGCCATCCACCGTTTCGAGCAACACGGGAAAAGTCTGACGTTGACTCCTGTAATGGATGTCGTCGACGGACCCTGGCACCAGCGGCGGCGGCAGGACTTCGATTGATGGATTGACCACTTCTTCGACATGCACGAACACTCGATACAGGTACATCCCTAACGTGGTCCGCGGCGGCCTTGGTGGCGACGAATAGTACAACCTCGGTTCCTGCACCGGCATCTCAACACCAATCACCTTCGGTATGGTGGACGGCTTCTTCATCCATGCCATAACCGTCAGAGCCCAGCTGTCTGGAGGAACAAACATACTTACGAGCTCACCTCCAAGGTCGTTGATAAGCTCATTCATGGACTCGTTGTTCCAAGCACGTCGAGGCATGCCGTGGAAGGTAAGCTTTGTTACAAACTCAAGCTCAGAGGGCACCGAGCCCCATCCTGGGTGCCACCGATCAAAGCTCACCAGCGCGCCATCGCAGAACAAACGCCAGGAAGATTCGAACACACGACTGCAGTCGAAAGTTGTGCAGAACCTGACGAAGAAATCAGCCGGTGGCGGACAGACTTCGACGAGCAAGTCACTTATTTGGATGCCGTGCGCAATGCCAAGAGATTTGACAAGGTCGTCCAGCGAGACGGGAGGCCGGTCGCCGTTGATGGTTACCATCAGCACTTTGCCGGCAAACTGGTCATCAAGCGCTGCCATGCCACTGTTCAGCGACAGCACGCAGCGACCGAAGGTAGGACGGACCTCAGGATCTCCGCCTCGGAGATCCGCGTTGACGGGTGACATGATAGTGAGCTTGAGTACAGGGAGTACATGAGGTAGATTTGGGGGAACTGGAGTAGGAATCAAGATTCCAGAGGTGGGGAGGGGCGGGAGATTGGGGATGAAAAGGTAGCTTGAATTTCGAACACGCGCCAATATGCTCTCGGTGCGCAAGCGCACGAAAACACCGGTGGCGCCCACATGTCGGCCTAAGAGTCCTTATTCTTTCTTTTTTGGAGAGCCCGGCCTTTTTTTAGGATCTTTTGAGAGCCCGGCCTGAGAGTCATAATTGACCTGTTTGGCTTGCGTTACTACTCGGCCCATATTCAATGACACCTCACTGGCCCAAACAAGTGTACATCATCGAAAAGACACTGAGCTCAAATTATATAACTTGAAAAAAGGAGATACACTCTGAACACTAGAGAATGGTGATGCCCTCATTTAGCCCACCAGTAGTTCGAGACAATAAACAGTTCGAAACAACGATATATACAACATTCAAACACTAACTAGTGACTACTACTGACATAAACAGCAAGACATGATAGTTCATAAGAAGTCTTGCTACACCACCAAAACGCACCCATCTGCAGCGTCAGACTCTCGTGATCCAGACGAGAATGACATTCTAAACAGAGCCAACTATTACATAGTAAGAGTGACATAGACGAGGATGACCAAATGACAAGGAATATGCATAACAAAAGAAAGAACTACCCATCCAGAACAAGCAGCAAAGACAACAAAGTCATTCGAAGAGATGATCCAACACCATCATAATTTGCAGCCCCGCTTCAGCGACCAATGATCCGGAGACACCAGTACTCCACCCTTCTGACGCAACAGCCCAATTACCTATCAACCTGAAGGCTTGAACTACATCACTGCCTGTCGTAATTGAGACATCCAAGGATCAAAGTTAATCCGGATGCCTTTGTCATTCTCACCTTCTTTTGGCTGCAGGCTGTGTCGTTGACAATCCGGGGAGTTTACTCCCGAACTCCTAGGGCTCGCCGTGTAGACACAGTTTTCCATAGCAAACAGAGCCTCTCTGCCATCAAGGTCCTTGCCAATGGTGATCTCCTGGTTAATCAGATAATTGAGTCCGAGAAACAGAGAGTGTGAACCAAGGCTGTTTACCCGCCTCCAACTAAAAAATCCTGAAGGCCCCAACAAGCTGGTATCCTGCTCATAGACGTAACAGCCACTGTCTGGATACTCACGTATTTCACGGTGCTTGTATACAGTGGGGTTTTTGCAATATAACTTTTCTGGCTCATGTGTCTGAATGATCATCAGTCTTTTGCCGTCGTCTGATCGAGCGAGGAACCAGTTGTGCTTCCCTGTTTTTGGCAAAGGTGGTGTGATTACAAAGGGCAGTAACTGTAGGGACACTGCATCATATCAAAAAGGACAGGCATTTTTAATGTAAGATCAACATTGTTCAGAGTATGAGTAGGATAATGCAAGAAACAGCATTGATATGTCCCTGTTGGAACTGGGAGGAAAATACAGGGAAATGTATACTGGGTTTGAAAATATAGATGTGCCATGCATGGTTATACTCATGTTATCTTGCAATCTATTCTTCACAGGAAACTACCATGTCATGCATGTTATGGAACCATGTTCTGTCCTCACAAACAAATTCTTCAAGGTAACTAACAGACCATGCATTGTTATATACTCGTGTTCTGTGGGCAAATTTTTTGTGAGGATATTATTCTATCCATTGATTGCTGAAGGGCGAATATAGGTATGTACACATGGTAAGCATTACAGGATTTCACTACTTCCAAATATAGAGTTCTCCATATGCACATTTACTTCCCTAATGTATGGTTAGATGAAACCAACAGTGTGGTGCATGTTTCTACATCATGAAAATGAGGAAACTAACATGGCCATTGATACACACTCATATTTAGTAGTAGTATATAGATTACTGTAAAATAAGGAGAATATCCATATATTCCTAACCGTTTGATTATTCAGGGGTACAAATTGGCTGTAATGACATGATCACAATCGCATGAATTAACTCATTCCAAATATAGCTAATTTACGGCGTCTCTAATACATTGCCATAGTTCTACTCAAATTCTGCTCAAACAGGGATATGCCAACCATCACAAAAAGTTCAAACAGTGTCATGGCGTCATCAATAACATGAGACGGAAACAACTTACACGCACCGTCCCAGCAATACGTGGTGCCATCTGCTTTGTCGATCGCGTAGATGATGCCATTCTGTTCAATAGCATCACAGAAGTGTGTATCAGCTTTGAGGACGATCCACTGTGAGTTGAGTTTTCTCCATCTAAAGAAGGCACCGGCGTAAAGATAGGCGAGTCCCTTGTCGAACAAGGCAATTAGCTTGAAGTCTGCGTAATCCGCATGTCGTGTGGGCACTTGGCAGATTCCAATCTTCTGCAAAACAAGGTCCGTCCAACTGACGCGGTAATCTAGATGACTAGGACCGCGATGGTAATACTCTATATAATCCAACGGAGGAAGGATAATCTCATGGGAGGTCTGGAAGTTCACGAGCACCAACTTTTTACCGTCTTCTCTGATGGCAGCCATCCAGTGGGAGTTCATGCCGACCCAGTACATACCTGCCAAGAAGTTTCAGGCGATGGTGATCGGATCGAAGTCGAGGGAAATGATGTACGACCACCCACTACATACCTGCAAAGAAGTTTCGGCTAATGGAGATCGGATTGAAGTCGAGGGGCATCATGTACGCCTCCGTATCATGGTGAGCCAATCTCGCAAGACCAGATAGCAGCAAGCAGGGTGTCTTGAAAAGCTTAGGCCTCGCTTCAACGATGGCCGTGTGCATGCCCCTCGAGCATGCAGCCAGCCGCAGGGCGCTCAACATATCCATACACGAACAACAGAGGTCGGGGACGTCACTGGGGAGATAGCTCCAATCGCGGCTCATATGGGTCCTGCGCGGTTTGCGTTCGGCCACGGTGGAGTTTGGAAGGTGGGGTTTTGGGGGGCTTGATTTACGGGGGAGAAGGCTGTCGGTGCTGGAGCGGCTAGCGAGGGAATAGTGGTACTGGGGGAGGCGAGCGAGGCGAGGGTATGCGGGGGCACAATGAGATAATGAAGAGTGACCTCAGGATCTCCGGCGAGACGGAGATGGAGATGGAGTGGTGCTAGGGGAGAGGGAGACGAGGCGAGGCATGCTATACAGCGGCGGTGGCAGTGACTGCACAATGCACAAGGTGAGGCTGACTTCGGTAACCCGGACACGCCGCCTGGACTGGTGTCACCTCGGGCGCAGGGTCTTGTCACTTCACTGTGAGGACCGGATGAATAATAGTATTTTGACCATCAAGTGTACCACAGTTGTACTACTACTACTAGTAGGAGTAGTAGGAACATGAGTACACTCCCGTGCTAGCATGCCTCTGGGTTCACTTCATCCTCCAGCTATCATCCATATTGCAAGCGGAACCAAATTCTCGTGCATGCGGAAGCGTGAAGAAGGACCTTTCTTTTTTGAGGATAACCGCATATTCCTTAACCGTAGTAGGAACATGAGTAGTACTCCCTCCGGTCCTCTTTTGTCTGCGCATAACTTTTTTCAGTATTTCTCTAATTAGTTTGCGTATATACCCTTTTGCATGCGCCCATTTCCCTCCATGCCCCGCATTCACAACATTAATTAGCGTACACATGAGCAGCTGCAGCCCGACTCCAGCCAATAAACTGCAGCATGCAAGTGGGCCACTCTGTGCGCGTGGGAGAGAGAAAAGGTAACCGAAGAGCCCATCCAATCCATTGCATGCAGCAGTCAAACCACCGCACCTCTCCTCATGCATGCACATAACTTCTCCCATTTACTTCTCCATCGGAAACCGATTTTCCTCGGCTTTTTCACTACTCCTTGATCTTCATTTGCATCCAAACCACACTGCATTCACATTGTTTTAACCTCTTCACATCCTCCTGGAGTAACTCCGAAGCCCCTATAAATAATCATCTTCTTCAGTTAGATTAGCCATCTAATCCTAATTCTCCAAACCATAGCCCTCCGGTCCAGCGGTTCCAAATGGCGAAAGAGATCGAGATGCAGGTTTTTAGCGTCCAACATGTCCTCGTCGAAGGCTCGTTGAGCATAGTTGCCACAGTCACCGACCATCCAAGGGTTGTTCGGAAGTGGATCAACAATGTATCCAGCTCCCTCAAAAAGGTGGAGATGAATGTCATCGGTCTCGACGCAGAGTACACGGAGCGTGCCACTGGGAAGATCCAACGCGCCGCTGTCCTTCAGCTGTGCCTCAAAGATGATGTTTTGGTGTACCACATCATACACGCGCCCTCCATACCAGGTGAGCTTCACGATTTCTTGTCTTGGGAGGACATATACTTCTATGGGGCAGCCATCGCAGGGGACAAACAGAAGTTGGACCCGCACAACCTTGATTTGAAAAGCATCGCTGACCTACAAACCAGAATAAAAATTCCTGTAGAAGATTGTGATAAACCGACACCATCCCTATTCGACGTAGCAAATTTTGTGCTAGGAACAAATCTTCAGAAGGGTGACGAGACGCTGGCATTAAGGTCGTATGGATGGGAGAATTATCCCTTGACGTACGAGCGGATAAAATATGCTGCCCTCAATGCCCGTGTGAGTTTCGAGATAGCTGCAAGGTCCATAGAGCTTGTTGCGAAGCCGTCTCCCACAGAAAATGAGAAGAAGAAGAAGAAGAAGAAGATGCTGCACCAGCAGCAGGGCATTATGGATGGATGAACTATTTCCTCTCTTGTAAAAAAATATTCCCTCTCTATGTATATTGATATAGATGGACTATTTCGATGGTGTGCATGTCTTTGGAACAAGTAGTAGTGTGGGTCCGCTTGACTATAAGGAACTATTTATCCGCCTAGCTTTCTCTACTACTCCTTCTAGTGATCGGTATGCAATGCATGTGTCCGTAGACATGACAGCTTGTCCATGGAAGTTCAACTACGGCGACCATCACGTTTCATCCACTGCCACTCGCGATTCCCACGACGCTGCTCCAATCCATGGCACCACGTCCCCCGACGTGCGCCTCACCCCTCTCGGCCGCACCGTCCCTCTGCCTTTGTGTGCATGACATGTGGGCCACCTTAAATGCGGCAAGCATCAAGTTTCTACCACAGCCACGCGCGATTCCCACGCCGCCGCACGAACCCATGACACCACACGTCCCGCACCATCGAATTTTCATCCAGCGGCTGTGACACATTTCATCCCGGGCATCAATCCTCAGCTGGAGTACTTCTGTACTATAGGTTGTACCCACCGGTGTGGCCATCTACGCCTCGTAACGCCCCAACGCCCAGCTGTGGCACCCTCACCACCACCATGGTTCATCTCGAACGAGTGAGCCGCGAACCACACCACCACCATGAGAATGACATGTGGGCCAGCTGCATTTAACGTCCGCATGTCATTGACTCAGAGCATGGTTAATAATATAGCCGGCTGCTGGCTATATGATGTTGCCACGTCACATATAGCCAAGCTTGTAGCCAGCAAGTACAATAGTTGAATATTAATATGTACTACTTTGTTGTTACATGACCCACCTCGCTCTCTCATAAAATGCCTAGGAGCACGTGCTGCAGCCGGCTATTAACTAGTAGCCCGCTTCTCTTCTCTTTCATCTTCTCTCTCGTCCAACTAAGCAAAAATATAATATTTAATGTCTTACAGCCCGCCTACATCACCTTATTGTACTTGCTCTCATAGGCCGGGCACTAAGCCACTGAAGTTCGGTCCCGTGGGCCCTGAGAGGGAAATGTAACTCCTGCGGCAGGCCTTGTGGTGCTCCCGCAGTACGAGCTCGTGCCACACCCGGAATTTGTTTCTTACTACTACCAACTACTAGTAAGGTACACGTGCATTGCACGCATGAGATTCTGGTGGTTTGTGCATTATGCTTCTACATGTGGAGTCTTCTAGATTCTACATGTGGCAAAATCTGGTGGAATGTAGATGATATCCAACAGCAAGTAGTGCTCGGATTTGCCATCTTTGTACCATCGGATTGGCTTCATCCAACGACAAACTTTCAAAGTTATGGTTTGGTTTGCAGCCTAAGGTTGCCACGCCTAAGCTTAGGCGTGCCGGCATGTGTTTGGTTCATTGCTACACTTGTGGCTTGCCACACTTTTCTAGCTACATGGTCCACATGTCATAGACTCAACTTCTTGCCAAATCTTGCCACACTTGTGGTGGCCATTTTGTTAGCCACATTTTTTGTTTCAGGCACACTTTGCATAAGCTTAGTTGTGGCAAAGTTAGTCATGAATGAAGTTCAACCATGGAGTCTTCTAGATTCTACATGTGGCGGAATCTGGTGGAATGTAGATGATATCCAACGGCCAGTAGTGCTCGGATTTGCCATCTTTGCACCGTCGGATTGGCTTCTTCCAACGACCAACTTTCAAAGTTATGGTTTGGTTTGCAGCCTAAGGTTGCCACGCCTAAGCTTAGGCGTGCCACAAGTGTGTTTGGTTGCGTTCTCGTCTCAGCATAGTTGTTCCCTCTTCATGCATGCTCAACTCAACACCCCTCTTCATGTATGCTCTCTTCATGCATGCTTCTAGTGTATTTGTGCTAATCTAGTGTGGACTCATGCACCCTCCATACACTCTACCAAACACCCAAAAATGGGTCAAGAAGGGAACTCTTGGGATCATGCACCCTTCATACACCCTACCAAACACACCAGGCATGTGTTTGGTTCATTGCTACACTTGTGGCTTGCCACACTTTTCTAGCTACATGGTCCACATGTCATAGACTCAACTTCTTGCCAAATCTTGCCACACTTGTGGTGGCCATTTTGTTAGCCACATTTTTTGTTTCAGACACACTTTGCCTAAGCTTAGTTGTGGCAAAGTTAGTCATGAATGAAGTTCAACCATGGAGTCTTCTAGATTCTACATGTGGCGGAATCTGGTGGAATGTAGATGATATCCAACGGCCAGTAGTGCTCGGATTTGCCATCTTTGTACCGTCGGATTGGCTTCATCCAACGACCAACTTCCAAAGTTATAGATATAGATGTGCCGGCCTGTTGCAATGGATCCAAAGTATATCGGTTTAGTGGAGCGCACTCTAAACACATTATCTATTTATTTTTCTCTAACCTTTCGTAGCCATGCAACCAAGCCACATAAGCTTCATGGGTGCCCCCCACATCATATTATTCATACTACGTTGACAGAAAAAAAATATAAATTGCCCAAAACAAGATCTTCCCGTTTTTTGTTCCTACGATGCTGTGCCGTGCACGTACCTACTAGTTGTATAGTGGTAGTACTAGTTGTATAGTACAAACTTGGTACTAGTAGGAGCAGTGTAGTACGGAATGCTCCTACTCTATCAACGAGCCCCATCTGACACCAAATTTCTTGGCTTCTGTGCTACAGCTAGATCTTCCCCTCATTTCTGTTTTCCAACCCGGCGGTGGGCGGGGTGCGGTTTGCCAATAGTCGGTTTGCTCAACGGCGGTCCCACATGAAAGTGAAAATGCTAGGCAACACGCCTTCCCTAAGCTATGTGTCGTGCCGGACGGGCCGTGTAGTACTCCCGATTCCCGGGCGTGTGTGGGGGGAGTGCGACGCGAATGCGGCAGGCCTTTTCCTTTTACTAGCATTGTGCCCGTGCGTTGCGACGGATCCAAAGTAGTAGAATAGTAGTACTTGTTCAGAAACTTGAAAGAAATCACTCTTGTTTTGATATACTCCTAATATATTACTCCCTCCGTTCCTAAATATTTGACTTTTTAGAGATTTCAAATGGACTATCACATACGGATTATATAGACATATTTGGAAGCGTAGATTCACTCATTTTGCTTCGTATGTAGTCACTTATTGAAAAATCTCTAGAAAGACAAATATTTAGAAGTGGACTGTAAGTGCTACTCCCTCCGTCCAGGTCAATAAGTCATCTTTGGTTGTGCACCGTGACCAAGAAGGAGGGAAGGCTTATACACCTAGACGGAGGGAGTACTACTATTACTTATGTACGTGCAAATGCACGTTTTAACATTAAGATGCGGTTTTTGTAAAAGTAGAAAAACAACACTAGTCAAGCTTGTGAAACGATTCAATGCAAAACAAATGCAAAAATGCTCGTTTGATTGTTTACTTTTAGCTTCCTTCTCTGTGGTTATTTCTCTGTCGTACTTTGTACGGAGTATCTCACTGGTTGGAAAGGCATGCAAATTCCCAAACCACTTCCTACACCCTGTATCGAATTTTTTGCCTAACAAGTTGTGCCATGCAATTGGAATTCCAACTTGAGTACTACTACTAGTAGGAGTACCAGGGGCCAGTTCTTTTAGGCTTCTAGATTAGTAATCACATAACTACTACCTCCGTCCTGGTTTATTGGTCCCCATTGTAATCTGTGTCAAATTTTGATCATAAATTTAACTAATGAAATGTTAGTGCATGTCACATGCACTAACATTTTATCAGTTAAATCTTTGGTCAAAATTTAGCACAAATTACAATGGTGAGGAATAAACACTACTGGAATCAGCTAATTTGCCATCTGCCAGCTCTTTGCCGTCTGCTAGCTGACGGCAAAGAAGCTCTTTGCCATCAGCTACCAAAAAGCGGACGGCAAAGAAGCTCTTTGCCATCTGCGGGCTCTTTGCCGTCCGCTAGCGGACGGCAAAGATTCTTTGCCGTCAGCTGGCGGACGGCAAAGAGAGAGGTGGCCCCCACCCCCGCCCGTTTGGGGAAAACTTAACGCCCCACCTCTTTGCCGTCTGCCAGCGGACGGCAAAGAGGCAAAAGGGCGGACGGCAAATAGTGGCGGACGGCAAAGAGGAGACTACCTAAAGGCCCGTACCCCCCCGCCCGTTACTCTCTGTTCTCTCCCTCTCTCTCCTCGCCGACGCGCACTACATCCCACCACACATCCCACCCCACATCCCACCCCACCGCCGCCGCCCGCCGCGCGCCGCCGCCCCCAGCACTCGCCGCCTCCCGGCGCCCCGGCCCCACCGCCCCGGGGCCTCGCCGCCCCGCCGCCCCGTCGCCCTCCTCCACCGCCCCGGGGCCCCCGCCGCCCCGTCGCCCCGGCCCCCCACCGGCCATCTCCTCCACCGCCCCGCCCCCCTCCTCCACCGGCGACCTCCTCCACCGGCCCTGCCTCAGGTGAGCTCTACCCCTTTTTTCCTTTTTTCTTTCTGTTTTTTTAGTTTTAGGTTTAGTTTTAGTTTAGTTTTAGGGCCGCAAACAACACACTAAAAAAAGTTCGTACATAATAAATAGTAAAAAACTACTCGGTGGCGCTATCTAGGTCAATCACGGCCGGGCCGTTGCCGCCGTCATCGTCGCTGCTGGAGCGGTTCGCGACGTCGTCCCAGTCCACCGGGACGTCATCCGAATCCTCTTCCTCCTCCGCCGCCGGCGCCTGCTGCCACTGCTGCTGCCACTCCGGCGGCGCCATCGCCGCCTGCTGCGCCGCCTCCTCCTGTGCCTCCAGCGCCGCCATCGCCGCCTGCAGCGCCGCGTCCTCCTGGGCCTCCAGCGCCGCCGCCGTGGCGGCCTCCTCCGCTGACTGTGCCAGGATCGCGAGGAGCCCGGGCGTGTCCTCCGGGTCGCCGTCCTGCTGGAGCGCCGCCTGCTCCGGCGGGATCACAACCACGGCCGGGGCTGGTGGGGCGGGGCCAGGAGGTGGGGCGCGCCCGCGCCCGCGCAGGCCGGAGGGCCCGGCTTCGCCTGTGATGTCGCCGACGGGGAGCCCACGGGCGGCGCGCTTGAAGGCGCCGATGACGTCGTCGAACCGCTTGCCCTTCCAAAAATGGCGGCGGCCCTTACAGTTGTAGCGTCCCACGGGGTGCGCGTGAAGCTCTGCCGGCGTCGCCGGTGCGCCCTGCGTGGGGAATCCGTCCGCGGAGATCCTCCACGGCCGCGGCCGCTTCGCCGCCGGCGGCACGTAGAGGCCGAACCAAGCGAGGTCCTCCGTCTGCCCCAACGTGAGGCTCGACGGCCAGTGGCTGCCCGGTGCCGCGCCGTCGGAGTCCGAGTCGCTGGACGCCATCCCGCGAAGAGAACGCCGGTGTGAAGAGGGAGAGGAGGGGGGCGGGACGGTGGAGGAGGTGGCCGGTGTGACCAAACGCGCCGCGCAGGGCGGGTTTTATAGCGCCGGGCGGATTTAATGCGGCACGGAGGCGCCGGGCCACGGAAGACGAGAGGGCGGCGGGCGGAAGACGAGACGGCCGCGCGGAAGACGAGAGGGCGGCGGGCGGAAGACGAGATGGCCGCGCGGAAGACGAGACGGCGGCACGCGAAAGACGATAGGGCGGCGCGCGGAAGATGAGAGGGCGGCGTTGACCGCGAGGCATCGGGGCACGCGGTGCAGGCGAGGCGGCTGCCGGCAGCGCGGCAACGGGAAGCGGGGGGCAGGAGGCGTCGGGGCACGCGGGGCAGGCGAGGCGGCAGCGGGCAGGGGGGCAGGCGGCAGCGCCTCAGCGGGGGCGGCCGACGCGACGCGACGCGGCGGCCGAGGCGGAAGTGGCGCCGCAGGCCGAGGCGGAAGCGGGGGCGGCCGATGCGGCGAGCGAGGCGGAAGCGGGCGAGGCGGAAGCGGACGGCAAAGGCACTAGAAAGTTTGCCGTCAGCGGCGGACGGCAAAGGCCTGCCATTAGCCACTTAACGGACTGACAGCACAATTATTGCCGTCCGCTCTCTTTGCTGTCCGCGGCAGACGGCAAAGGGCCTTTGCCGTCAGCCGCCAGGAAGCAGACGGCAAAGCAGCTGTTTACCGTAGCCTTCTTTGCCGGAGCCTTTTGCCGTCCGCGGCTGACGGCAAAGGTCTTTGCTGTCCACCGTTCGAGCCTTTGCCGTCCGCCGTGGCAGACGGCAAAATAGCTGTTTCCTGTAGTGAAACCAGGACGGAGGTACTACTAGTAGTAGTTTAGAAGCCCAAATAAATGAGTGAGGCGCCTTAATGTTACTCTCCACTGTGACTAGTCTTATGGGAAAAGCTGGGGAAGCCGCCAAAAGAACTGGCCCTAGGAGTAGTAGCTAGGGATACTAGGAGCAGTAGCTAGGGATCGAGTGTGCGAGATGAACCGGAGAAAGTAAATGCAGAGAGATGAAATGCAAAAAAGACGGAGGGATGTGACGGTTGCTTGTCCGTTTATTTTACCAGGCCACTTATTACTGGGAGTGGTTGGGTTTTGTGATATGACGGCTTTACTGCCGCGCCACGAGCGGGGTGAGACTCCCGTGCAGCGCCGCCCTCTACACTAGTATGACTACATCGGTCGTGGTTTATCCCCCATTGAATTTGACTGAAGATTTAACTGACAAAATGTTAGTGCATGTCAACAAAAACAATATCGTTGGATTCGTATTTGAACATAGTTTTCAATGATACTCCTATAATTCTAGGTGATATGCATCATCATTTATCGTACTATATATAATGTTAGTACAATTTTTGGTCGTACTAATCTATAGTAGCAAGGTGCCCATGCATTGCATGGAAGAGTGAAATGCATTAATCGGGGAATTGTTTATTTTGACAAAGGATGTGGGGGTCATGTCATGTGTAACGGGTATCGATAGGTTTGTTCGGATATTATTTCATCACTAGAGCTCACAAACATCCGGGTGAAATAGATAAAAAAGTATCTTTTGCAAACAAAAGCGTTCAACTGTTCAACCTGCATCCAAAACTTGTGAAGAAATAACTCTTATTGTGCTTTGCATGAAATGATCTTCAAGAATTAGTTTTTGAGTATCCATTGTTATACATGTTGGCTACAGATGACATGACACTTTCTTATAGTCAACAGTTGGCTATACTATTTAAGTATTAACCATGCCCTTATACACCTAGACGGAGGGATTAAATCAGGATGACTTGGGAGGGGGCAGAGGATATGTAAGAAATGGTTCATCATAAGTCTTTCACCAGTACTGCAGTAAAAATTCATACATGGAAGATTCTAGACTAAACCATAAATGAATACACTTTTATTCATGCGCGATACTCCAATAGAGCAAGATCATGCATGGAAGTCTCCACATGCTTAGACAGCGGATTACATTGAGCGAAGACTAATGATCAACATTTAACTTGATAATGCAGATGTCCAGGTGAACCTCCTTCGAGTCCCCGTGCACATCGTTGGGGTTCAAATAACACCGTGCCCTTTCCATGTCCACATCGGCGGGAAAGTCCCAGCTCGCCAGAGTCCAAGTATGCTTGGCGTAGCCAGTGTCGCCGCCCACGTACCTCCGAGGGGTAGTAATAGTGAGCATGCACGCGTACATAGGCCTCGTGTCAGTGTCAGCGTCAGCGTTGTCGCCCCTGACGCACACTACAGAGATGTGGCGGCGGCCTACGCGGGCCTCGCCGGTGGCCACGATCAAGAGGAAGACGCTGCCGTCCTCCTTCGAGACTAGCAGGCGGCGCTGATTCTCTAGCGACTCCGGCACGGTGAACGGGTAGCACGTCTCGTACTTGATGTTCTTCGCCAAGGGCCAGTAGTGATTGCCGCACGCCTGCGTCAGGTGATGCACGATGTCCGCCGGCAAGCTCCAAAACGGCACTGGGCACTCATAGCAGTAGACGAAGGGCTCCTTGGAGGCATCGACCAGGCCGTCCATGAAACGGGAGTGGCTATAGGGGACGTTCCGCCAGTTGAATATATGAGCAAGTTACTATGAGATTTACTACAAAATAAATCATGACGGCGATAACAGAGATTAAACTAATCATGCAGACTAGCATAGTAGATGAACAGATCGAATCTAGGACACAGACTAGAAACATGAATTCTACCACGATTTCGAACAGGAAGGACAAAAACACATACGGTGCAACGGGAGCAGCACCATTGGCGTTGAGGTTGTCGCCCATGTCGTTGAGGAAGAGGTTGCCGAGGTCGGGGAAGAAGTCGTCGTTGGTGAAGTCGTCGCTGCTAGCAGTCGCGAGAGTGCGCTCCCCAAATTTCAACAGCGCCCGCCGAATGGAGTGCAGGAGGGAGTGGCTGTAGGGGACGTTGCGGCCGCCGGATGGAGCGCAGGAGTAGCCCACGAAGCAGTAGATGGTGCTCCTCCCTAGTCTCTATTCTTATCTCTATCTCTACTACTCTTCTTTGTTTTTTATAGTATACTAGTTGTAGTTATCAAATCGAATAGTACTGCGCCGTCCACTGCACGCTCGGCTGAACACGCCTCCCCGCCACCATCAAACCCCTCCATTAAACCCGCATGCAAACCGAGAAACCTACTCCGGCCACACGTCCGTTCATGAGCGGGCCGGAATTAAACGCAACACCGGCCGAGCTCCTCCCGCCCGCCCTAAGTTTAAACGAGGCCAGACGCCGGCCAAGCTCCTACCGTCCTCCCTCTATTTACATGAGGCCAGACAGACAGCGGGCAAGAATCGCACCCCTCCGCCGCTCCCCCATCTCTGCCTTCACCAATTTCTCCACTCTTCCGATGGCTTCTGAGGAGCCGTTCTCCCGCATATTACCCGGCTGGGTGGCCCGCCGAGCCCTCCGGATACGGGCGAGGCTGCTCGGTGCTTCACCAACCTCGCTTGGCTCGACGGAGCCTGTTGCCGCCCCAAGCAGGCGCGTGGTTCAGCAACTCGCCGCTCTAATTCAGCTCGATGAGGAGTGGCGAGTTGCTCCACGCCGGCACGGCGGCGAGCACACCGGTACGGTCGTTGTCGCTGCCGCGTCGTACCGCGCCTCCCGTGTCTGTGGGCGCACCTCCCGTGCCTGCGGCAGCGCCATGCAGGCAGAGACAGAAGCCGGGTGCGTGGACAGCGACGAGTCGGTGGCTAGCTCCTCCGTGTCCGCCGCCATCATCGAGGAGAAGTAGAACACGGGAGGCCGCCGCCACTCGGGTCCCATGAAGGCCACCGTCGAGGCGACGCATTTAGGTGGTTTCTTTGCTGCTTCGTCTCTTCCGAGGACCTTCGTCGACCCCGCAAAGTGTCTGCCGGACATGAGGAAGACAAAGGGATCCGCGGGCGGCCATTTAGATTATGTACTCCCTCTCCGGCTGGCGGGAAATTTTTGTTCTAAGAATGGATAAATTGTATGTACCTATAACTAAAATAAGTCTAGATACATCCATTTCTAGGACAAGTATTTCCGGATGGAGGGAGTATTAATTGTACCAAGATAGCCGGATTGGCACCGCTTAGTTCATGTAAATGTAATGAAATCCATCATGTTTATATGAAGATACGGCTTTTTCATACGAAATCCTTCATGCTTATATGAAATCAGTCCGTGTTTGCATGAATTTCATCTGGTTGGTTAGAGTTGTGAAAATGTATGCCGCTGGCGTTTGATGTCGTCCTCCGCGGAAGGAAACGGGAGGAAATTTGCCGGCTGCCGTTGGAGATGCTCTTATGCTGGAAATAATAGAGTGACATCCAATCCATTTGAGTTAATTGCGTTTATGATTGTCCCTCTATAAAAAGTTAATTGCATGTATAGTGTACACGTGACTTGCAGGGTGGCTACAGCTTCGTACAGAAAGTTAAAAAGAAACAAGTCCATCCTTAATCTTGTATTCTAAGTACTCTATGGGTACCACTTTCAGTACAGTAGCGAAAGAAGTATATATTAAATAAGTAATATATAACATAGAAATCTAAAGTTAAAGACAGAATTCGAACTCATGTCATCGCGTTGCGAGCATCCGGCGCTAACCAGTCCAGCACATTTTTGTTGTAGACCATGCTGCTGATATATCTCCATGTCTACTCTTATACTCCGTCCTTTCCTAAATATTTGTCTTTTTCAGATTTCAAATGGACTACCACGTACGGATGTGTATGTAGACATATTTTAGAGTGTAGATTCACTCATTTTTCTCCATATGTAGTCACTTGTTGAAATCTCTAAAAAGACAAATATTTAGGAACGGAGGGAGTAGAAAACAGAGTTGGTGATGATGGTGTGTGTGCCATCCTGCAATATAGGCCATCGGATTTATATCTAACGGATAGGAAGAAAACTATGGCAATTGTGCAAAAATTTACCCACACCCCTCTCCATGTTCGCAAATACGGCCTTCCCTCATTCATCCTTTTCTCTCACAAGATAAACTACTCATACAAATGCATCTCGATTTTCCGTGCAACGCACGGGCATCTAGCTAGTTTCTTTTAAAATAGTTACTGCGATAATTGGGTTGAAGTGATATATTTTATGTCTGCCCCGAATGATTTCGGATTCACTAGTAGTAACAACAAAAAGGTTGCCTTGTTAATTAACAGAAAACAGGGTGAAAACTATCACATGAGGCCGGTAAAAACGAGGCACACTGGGTTCAGCGTCATCGTCACTACAGCTGTGCGCGCGCGAGAAGTCTACATATCGAGGGGGCTACTGAGCGAGGCACAGAGACACAATGTTCGAGAGAGAAACCAATTGACAGATTACGATTAGATTGAGTTGTCACCCTTCTGCTGTCATTGTTGGGGTGGGGGGGGGGAGGGAGAGAAAGACGTATCGAGAGTGTGCGCGGTAGGCACAGAGGCACAACTAGCGAGTGTGTGTGTATGTGTGTGTGTGTGTGTTTGAAAGAGGAGTAGATAGATTACTATCAAGATCGAGGTGCCGCCCTACTCCTTCGGTGTCGGGTAGTGTGTATGTGTGTGTGTTTGAGAGAGAAGCTAGTCGATAGATTAGTATCAAGATCGAGGTGTCACCCTACTCCTTCGGTGTTGGGAAGTGTGTGTGTGTGGTTGTGTGGGTGTGGGTGTGTGTGTCAGGGGGGGCGGGGGCAGTGACACTTACATATCCGTACTCTTATAAAAAACAGAGTTGGTGATGATGGTGTTCCTGCCATCCTGCAATATAGGCCATCCGATTTATAACCAACGGATAGGAAGGAAACTGTGGCAATTTTGCAAAAAGATACCCACACCCCTCTCCGCATTTGCAAATAAGGCATTCCCTTGTTCATCCTTTTCTCCCACAAGATAAACTACTCATACAAATGCATCTTGATGTTCGGTGCAATGCATGGGCATCTTGCTAGTAGGGAGAAGGAGTTTGTGTGACACATATCTAGCTATATTAAGGGATAGGTAGATAGCATTTGTGCGAGGCATACTTAAAGCATCATGAAGATAAACAAAATTGTGTGCATGCAAGTGCCAGAAAAATGAAGCGAGAAACAATGTGTTGGAGAGAGAGAGAGAGCGAAATCTCAAAACAAAAGGTGCTCTGTTGGAATCCCATTGTATGTATTAATATGGTTCCGGAACTCGAGTTAACCTTAGGCATATGTGTGAGAGACATTATTATACTTTGAGACATTAGTGGCTATGGGTGGGCGGAATTAAAGGGGTGGGCGTGTTCGACAGAGAGAGCGTGTGTGTTTCTGTGTGAGAGACTTGTAGGACGGGGTAGAAAGACAAATTCTAACCTTGACGGAGGGAGAGAAATACACGAAGTGCGCGGGTGTGATTCCGATGACCACAGGGAAATGAGATATGTATGCGTGTGAGAGAGATTGCACAATTCATTCACGTAACACTATCTAGCAATCGTGGACGTGCATCGCTTGAACATAAATCAATATCTACTTCGTACCGTGGCCAAAGGTACAATATCGATTCAACGCTATAAAGATTGGACACTCACATATCACATTTTTTTCTATTTAAATAAACCTTTTCAGTTGTGCATGCCAAAGTTACAGTGATGTTTCTTAAAACAACCAATGTAGCTATCATGTACATGCACCATTTTTACTCTTGCATTCAAAATCATTAGTCTTGGATGATTTAAGGTTCTATTATGAAGTAATATATGTAATATTCATATATGAATTCAACTGGTATGCAATTTATGAAATGGAGGCCATGTAATCATACGAGGTAACACTTTTAAGTAGCGGACTTCTTTTTGTGCGCTAAATAACCAATTGCACTAAATTATCTATTTACACGAGAAATACATAGGCTGAGCATTTGATCCCTTTTTTGTGAACGCGCCACTACACCCGTACGATTGGCCGCGCCCGTGTGAACGTCCAAGTTATCGGCGCATCATCCCGCGTTATTGTCTTTTTTTCTCGGGTGGACACACCAGTTATTAACTGCTGACCCGTGCCCCGTGTACACAGTCTCGCATGACCTTCCCGCTAGCACGGTCCAAAATTAGTTGAAACTGGATACGAACGATCCCACGGGCGGCAAAATCTCCCGCCTCCTTCTAAAATTTCCGCCACCTTAGTCTTTAGCATGCGAAATTCCCCTTTTGTCCTTGGTGCACGGAGACCAACAGTTACAATATCGCCCTCATCTACATAATAGGTCGGGGCTGCTTTGGTAACTTCCGGTTCCCCCCACTACACGGCACCCCCATTTCCTCTCCCCCTCCCGCAAAAACGACTAACTCCACAGCACCAGAGCATCTCACATCACGCCATCCGTACTTCATCGGCCTTTCTCCCCTCCCCTCTCGAAACCCTAGACTGCTCATCCACCGGCGTACCAGAGCCCATTCACTGCCAGCGGCATCCACCTCGCCGGATCTGCTTCTGCGGCCGCATCTACCCCTCCCACCTGCCCTAGAAACAAGTAGACTGCTCATCCACCACTGTACCACAGCCCATTCAGTGCCGGCCTTTCCACGGCGCCGAATCTGCTTCGCTGGTACTCTCGTCAACCACAGCGCATCTGCAGCGGCTCATTCGTAATCCCCACCGGAGACGCTTTGTCCACCCCCCCGGAGCTGCCCCACCGATGCCCCCGTCGACGGCCTCTGGTCCTCTTCGCCGACACCTTCCTCAACCCTACCGGAGCCGCTTCACCGACAGCATCGTCAACCCCACCGGAGTAGCTTCGCCTATACCATTTTCAACCCTACCGGGGCCGCTTTTCCAACTCACAAGTCCACGGCCTCAGATCAGCTTCCTCGCACCCTCATCCAACCTACCGGAGCAGCTTCTAACGCCCCGTCCACGGCCGCAGATCCGCATCATCGACACCATCCTTAACCCAACCACCGGAGCAGCTTCACCTACGCCCTCGTCCACGACCACAGATCCGCTTCGCCCACACCGTAGTCCACCCTACCGGAGCCGCTCCATAAACACCCTACTCGACGGTTCTATATCTCCTTACCGGACCCCGACAGCCAGTGCAGCGTCATCACCCTTGACGTTTCTAACCTGATTCCCACCGTCTGGCAAGATGCCAAGCACCCGCCGCGGCCTAGGTACTTGTCACCTTTAACCTGTCCAGCATCACCTGCCCGATGTACTTCAAATATACTAATAGGTCACTTTTACCTGTTATGCAGCTGGCAAAAACTACAAGGACGATGTTTCTTCTGGATCTAACAGCTTGGCAACCAAGATCCTGGACCGAGGCATTGCTATGATCTTGTAAGCGTGTCTCTCTCTCTCTTGTATTGTTCTGTGCCTGCCTGCGTGCTTTGCTAGGATTTTTGACCAGTAATCCCTTTGTGCAGACAATGATTTCTACTACTGGCTGCTAAATTAGATATGTAGATGTCATACATGATACTACCTCGTACCTCCGTTCCTAAATATAAGTCTTTCTAGAGATTCCACTATAGGCTACATACGGAGCAAAATGAGTGAATCTACACTCGAAAATGCATCTATATACATCTGTATGTGGTCCATACTGGAATCTCTAAATAGACATATATTTAGGAACAGAGGCAGTACATTACACAAAATCGTAGGTGGCATGTAGGAATTCCAGTACACTGCATTAGGCTCCCTTAGAGTGTCTGCTAGTCCAGCACACAGAGTCATGGCTAGTTTATGCTACGCACACAATCATTAATTGGTGGTTTAAATATGCGCAAGGGATATGCAATGTATTATCATGTAGAGATTTCTGAAATTAGCTGTGCCAACTTGCAGATTGGGTTACACAATGAAAAAGTACAAGATGTATGTGGCAATTTCATGGAACATCGCAAAAAAAGGAGAGCCAGCGGTGAGCCTATACAGTGTGCTATGGTACGTCACTCCTCCATTGCAATCATCATGACATGTTATTTGTATGTTAGTTCTATTGGCCAAGTTTCTTAGGGACAGTTATTACGAGTTATCCGAAGAAAATAAGCACCTGTGAATATAAGCTCCATGTAATAAGCCAACCAGTTCTTTTCATTGTGTTTTCAGCTTATCTTTGGTATGATAAGTGAAAAGTCTAGATTCCATTATATTTTTTCATTTTGCTGCCCATATGAAAATTAATTTGACTTGCAAATATCACAAATTGAACCCAGTGCAGTAATTAATATGATAGGAAAACAGACCATCACTATTTGCTCAAAATGCAAATACAAAGATACCATCTACTTGGCACAATCTACTTTGGTCAATGTTTTCCATAGAGATCCCATTGCCTAATTAAAAAAACGCATGACCCACATTTAAATGAAGAACAATTATTTATTGAAATTCGATGGTCCAAGTGGCTGGTTATTATCATATAGCAGCACCACCTGAAAGTCATATAGCAGTAGCAGCAGCTCATAGCAACTCATCATACAACAGTAGCAGTGTGCAATTCATCATATACCAGCAGCAGCTCATAGCAATTCATCATATAGCAGCAGCAGGAGCAGCTCATAGCAATTCATCATATAGCAGCAGCAGGAGCAGCTCATAGCAATTCATCATATAGCAGCAGCAGGAGCAGCTCATAGCAATTCATCATATAGCAGCAGCAGGAGCAGCTCATAGCAATTCGTCATATAGCATCAGCAGGAGCAGCTCATAGCAATTCATCATACAGCAATAGCAGGAGCAGCTTATAGCAACTCATCATATAACAGCAGCTCATAGCAATTCATCATATAGCAGCAGCAGCAGCTCATAGCAATTCATCATATAGCAGCAGCAGCTCATAGCAATTCATCATATAGCAGCAGCAGCTCATAGCAATTCATCATATAGCAATAGCAGAAGCAGCTCATAGCAATGCATCATATAGCAGCAGCAGAAGCAGCTCATAGCAATTCATCGTATAGTGGATCAGAATGAAAATTTGGCAAAAAATCAGAGGAGATCCTCACCTTGTTGGATGAGCTCATCCTTCAACAGCACCTCAAGGCCACGGCCTGGGAGGTGGGGAGGGGGAATAAGGTGCCTTCTGCCGTAGTGTGGCATCGGCCATAGTTGTGCAGCGCCTGCCGGAGTAGTGCGTTGGACGAACCACAATGGAGCAGCTGCTGGAGACCGTAAGAATGAGGGGCGGCACCAGAGGGAGGAGCAGCCAGGGAGATTTGCCCCTACCCGCCGGCCATGTAGCCTAGCTGGACAGAGCATCGTCGAGGACCAGGCCAGATGGGACCAGTGGCGACGGCTTGCTGGAGGAACCCTAGTGCTGCAGGCAGGGGATCGAGGTAGAGGGAAAGGGGAGAGGAGATGCAAGCGGGCAGGGCAATGAACGCTTGCGTGTTTGTTTTTACTTGAGGGTAAGGTGTGACGCGGGCGTCACCAGTTGCATTTTGAGTGTAATATAGGCAGACAACAGAGTCATTTCACTATTCCCCTTCCCTTCAATTTTTAGTGAGGTTCTACCCGAAACACCCCCCTCCAAAGCGAAATTAGTTAAGCCCAAGCACATAACTCAAAAATGACTTCTTTACATCTTTTATGGCTTATTTTGACAATAAGCCCTGAAAAGGCGGAATAGAACTGGCCCTTAACCTGCAATTCAATTGTGCGTGCAATGATGAATCACTCCTGCCTGCTATAGTGTACATTTAGGCATCATCATACATGGCATAACCTAATACATGTGCATTCCATTGTAGAATCTGGAATATGCAATGTTTATGTTAGTTCATACGTTGCACATGATGTTTAAATGCCCCTTAAATCTGGTCAGTCAAGTGATGGTCTTTAAGCCTCCTTCTTTGCTTCTTTTCTTGATATGTAAGATTTGCTCACACATCTGTTCAATTGCTTGTTTGCATCAGCCAGCCATACTAGGACTGTTTGCTTTGATTACTTGCTGTTCTTGACCTAACACTCTAACAGAGCTTGTCAACGATTTAAACACTAAGGGCTGCTGTAGTGGGGCCTTTTCTAACTCATAGGTGACATAAAGGTTTGGCTGTACACTAAAGTAGGCTCTCCAAGAGTACCTGGAGGTCCAGTTCGAAGGTATGCCTAGTTTTTACATAGTGCACACATAGTAAATGCTCATTTCATTGTGTGCAAGTGCAAGAGATGCGGCATGTTTCATTATGTGGTGTTGTTTTGTTATAATCTCATCCTTTTGTGTTCACAGACTGGAAAGTATGCATATTTATCTTCCAAGGAGACGAGTAACTAGTTTGTGTCACCTTGCAGAGGGGGTGCAATGAAGATAAGATTGAGGATTTCCAAGTACAAGATGTTAGGAAGGAGCCTTGCAAGAGAAGTAGGAGCTGCGCTGAGCCTCTTCAACCTGTTAAGGTAAGTCACTGTATCCAACTCAACAGTTCAATTCCTTGTTTGTTTCAGGCATAGTTAATTTGCTCTTTTCAATTGCTTTATTTGTCCTCAGTTAATGAGATGCCCAAAGAATGATGCCTGATGTTGGGTACTTGTATAACTATTAGTTGACATAATTAAAGGCCTTACCATTTAATTACTCTGCCGAAGTGTGCCTGAAGCTTTGAAGTCTATTAACCAACTATTATTGAATGAGGCTCACAATCTAGTTTATACTAGGCTAATGATTGCATAGTTTTGCTTGCTGTAGTATGTTTGTATGAAATCCTCTGCTGTTCATTATGCTCCCTAAGACTTTAATTGAGCTACAGAATGGCCAACTGCTTGCTTACTTCTACGCAACGTGTTGTCTAAATTTGTAACTTGTCTGTGTTTTGGATTGGGCCCCAACATCATGCTCCTCTGGTGAGCTAAGAGAGATTTCTGTATGCAGGCTGCACAGACTACCTTTTTATAATTTTTAAAATATCACCTGCTTATGCTTCATGACGTGTAACATTATTGTTAGTCCTGTTTTGCCATGTACAAAATAGTCTGTCTTGCTCGCTTCACTGTTGTAACTATATTTTTGCCCTAGTCATGTGTACTTACAGAAACATTTCAGGATGAAGTGACATCAACACAAAGATCTGCGAGCAGTGCGGCATGGCCGTTACCGAATGATTATGGATTGGAATTGGAATGTGCTGATGTTCTCGAGCATCAACTAGAGGTGGCAAGACAACGTGTACATGATTCTGAACGTACAATCAACAAGTTGAGACTGGACATGCAGGTATTAGATGCAGGAGTCAAAAAATGAAACAAGACACTGAGGTAACAACGAAGGAATTGGAGATTTTGCAGACTGAAATTTCTGCTATCTAAATCCGGCCAATCCTATTTTCTGAAGAGATTATAGTTCAAATGGTAAGTTATGTTGATGCGCGTCCATGATGTATGAGCTGTATTTGCCCAGTGTATGTAATTTGCTGTTTGTGTATGCTTTATTATCACTGGTGCCGAACCATAATGCCCAGTGGGTATACTCGGCTGTAATTTCTTTATTGTATAGTGTAGGATTATTCTACGTTTCTATGCCTTAGTCTCTTTATTGTATAGTGTATGTTTTTTAGAGGTGATAGTATAGAGTAGGATAATTCTTTGAATATGCTATATCGTTCAAACGGGGGCCAACTCGCCCAAACGTTGTAGTGACCATGGCCCTCCACAGGCCGTACGTTCCATGGGCCATCTATGGGACGGACGATCCCTGGCCTTCTATGGCCGTCGGATTCGTGGGCCTTGTATGGGCTGTCGGATCCGTGGGCCTTTTATCGGCTGTCGGATCCATGGGCCTTCCATGGGCTAGCGGATCCATGGGCCTTCTATGGGTCGTCGGGTCAATGGGCCTTCTGTGGGCCATCGGGTCAATGGGCCTTCTACGGGCCGTCTCTTCTATGGGCCTTGTACGGGCCGTATAAGGGGTCGTAAACGGGCTAGAGTGGAAATCGTACGTTTTATGGGCTGGCCATAACGGGCCGTTAAACGGCCGTATTTGATGATGCTATGAAAATGGCCCAACAGATTAACGGGCCACAAACGGGCCGACTGTATCCACGGGCTGAATTTGGTCCACAAGCAGAAAAGGCCTGTAACGGGCTGTAAGTAAACGAATGCTGGAAATGAGCCCAAGAATAAATGGGCCCTGAGAAGGCCGAAAGATAAGATGGGCTGGAAACGGCCCAACAGTATAATGCGCCGTCAATGGGTATAAAGTGATACACTATCACGGGCCAGTTTTACCACGGGCCGTTAACGGGCCGAGGGTTACTAAGGGCCTCAGATGGGCCAAAAGACGTCATGGGCCATACATGGGCCGGAAGTTAAAGCGGGCTGGAATTATATTGGACGGCCCAGATGACGCTACTGGGCCTAATTCGGATAGGCCGTAAATGGGCCCTGGGTTAGCGGGCTATAAATGGGCTATATGCGAACATGCCGTTAACAGGCTTGCCGTGGGCCGGCCCGCCACCTTTTGACCAAGTCAAACGGGCCAGCCTTTTCACAGGAATGGGCCTCTTTTGGGCCGTGCCACATGTCGATGTATCATAGGCGCTTTGGGTCCAATGAGTGGATGACATCTGTCCCAACGGTGAGCCGACACGTGTTTCCTCCAGCCAATGATGATTTTACACGTGGAAAATCCCCATTGGTCGGGGCTGTTAGCGGGTTATCGGATCCAAAAACAGACCCGATAGCTTAACGGCGTTCCGTTACAGTGGATGCCATGTGTCGGTCACCCTTGACGAAAGCACTTCTGTGACGCGCGATTTATCATCATGGAAGTGGACACTTCCGTGATGATAATTTTGGTGATGTCATGGAACACTTCTACGACAGCACAGGTATGACTATCTTGATTTTGTCATAAAATTGTCATGGATGTACATGCATGACAAAAAATGCGACCTACTGTGACAAACACGTATCATCACGGAAGTGTATTTTTTTGTAGTGACCCTTTCCTCTTCAAGGGAAAAACCAACGCAAGCTCAAGAGGTAGCATGAAGGATTTCTTGCGCCGTTGCCGGGGAGATTGATAACCCACAAGTATAGGGGATCAATTGTAGCCTCTTTTGATAAGTAAGAGTGTCGAACCCAACGAGGAGCTAAAGGTAGAACAAATATTCCCTCAAGTTCTATCGACCACCGATACAACTCTACGCATGCTTAACGTTCGCTTTGCCTAGAACAAGTATGAAACTAGAAGTACTTTGTAGGTGTTGTTGGATAGGTTTGCAAGATAATAAAGTGCGCGTAAATAAAAACTAGGGGCTGTTTAGATAAAGACACAATAAAGTTAATATAGCGAGCGTGGAAAAGTGGTGGTAGGAGTTGCGAAATTGTCCCTAAGCAATTGACTGCGTTACTAGACCGATAGCAAGTTTTATGTGGGAGAGGCCACTACTAGCATGTCATCCCTGACTTGGAATTCTATGCACTTATGATTGGAACTATTAGCAAGCATCCGCAGCTACTAACGTTCATTAAGGTAAAACCCAACCATAGCATTAAGATATATTGGTCCCCCTTCAATCCCGTATGCATCAATTTCTATGCTAGGTTGAAGCTTCTGTCACTCTTGCCCTCCAATACGTAGTCCTATCAACATACAACTAACCCTATGGTGTGATCCACGCGCGCGCTCATATGATGGGCACCAAAGGATAGCAACATAACCACAAGCAAATTAAACCAATCATAGCAATGCACCAATTACCGATAGGACAACGAAAATCTACTCAGACATCATAGGATGGCAACACATCATTGGATAATAATATGAAGCATAAAGCAGCATGTTCAAGTAGAGGGTACAGCGGGTTGCGGGAGAGTGGACCGCTGTAGATAGATGGGGGAAGGTGATGGAGATGTTGCTGAAGATGACGGAGGTGTTGGTGTAGATTGCGGTGATGATGATGGCCCCGACGGCGTTCCGGCGCCACCGGGAGAGAGGGGGAGAGGGCCCCCTTCTTCTTATTCTTCTTCCTTGACCTTCTCCCTAGATGGGAGAAGGGTTCCCCTCTGGTCCTTGGCTTCCATGGCATGGGAGGGGCGAGAGCCCCTCTTAGATTGGATTTGTCTCTCTGTCTCTCTCTGGTTTTGCGTTCCAGATTCTCGCCTTTCACCATTTCTTATATTCCCGGAGATCCGTAACTCCGATTGGGCTGAAATTTGAACATGATTTCTATCCGGATATTGGCTTTCTTGCGGCAAAAGAAGGGCACCAACCGCCTTACGGGGTGGCCACGAGGGTCACGGGCGCGCCCACCCCCTGGGGCACCCCCTGCCTCGTGGCCCCCTCGGGCATCGTCTCGCGTTGATTCTTCTTCCCAAAAATCACATATATTCAAAAAAATCTCCGTCAGTTTTTATCCCGTTTGGACTCTGTTTGATATGGATTTTCTGCGAAACAAAAAACATGCAACAAACAGGAACTGGCACTGGGCACTGGATCAATATGTTATTCCCAAAAATAGTATAAAAAGTTGCCAAAAGTATATGAAAGTTGTATAATATTGGCATGGAAAAATCAATAATTAATAATTATATATACGACGGATACGTATCAGAGATCTACGCCAAGCTGAGACATACCAAGTACCCATCATAAACTCTCATCCCTTGCATTACATTATTCGCGATTCACCTCTCGTTTTTCTCTCCCTCACTTCTAAAACGATTTTCGAAAAGATTTGCCCTTTTCTTCCGCCCTTCTTCCGTTTGTTCTTGTGTTACCATGTGCCTTCTTTTTGCTTGCATCTTCGCTCGGTTAGAGTTCATGGATCCCCATCCACTTGCTAATCTTTTTAAAGGATCCAATTACGATGAACGAATTGCTAGTGAGTTGAGTGCACTAGATTATCTTTAGGGAGTTTTCCTTGAAATCCGTGAATTTGAAAATTGTGATGAAGTGCTTTATAAAGTGATTCACGATAGATCTTTGAATAATAAGCATGATTGCAATGATGTTACTATAAATTCTATTTATCAATTGTGCTAATAATATGCAAAACCCTAAGCTCGGGGATGTTATTTTTGCTATGTCTACTACTTGTAGCAATGATCATGATTGGGGTGATCCTTCTTATGATCTTGCAAATTTATTTAAGCCCCATGATGAATATGAGATTGATAATAATTTTTTCAATAATATTGAAAGTGGGTTTGGAAGAGTGTCGACTTTAGATCCCACATATTTGGAGAATATTCAATCTTATGAAATTTTTGATAAAAGTGGGTTCGGAGAGGTCATGACTTTATTTTATGATAATCCCACTTTTTTGGAAGAGTGTCAACTTTGCATGCATGTGGATCATGAAGAGAAAATTTTATGTGATAGCTATATTGTTGAATTTTATTACGATCCTACATGTAATTATTATGAGAGAGGAAAATATGGTTGTAGAAATTTTCATGTCACTAAATTATGTCTCGTCATGTTGAGATTGCTATTGTTTCTTTCTTCTTCCTTGCATATGCTAGTTTTTGCTTGTCTTGTTAATTTGTTTGCCTATAAGATGCCTATGCATAGGAAGTATGTTAGACTTAGATGTGTTTTTCACATGCTACATGATGCTCTCTTCGTGTTTCAATTGCTATCTTTCATGTGAGCATCATTAAAATTATATATGCCTAGCTAAGGGCGTTAAACAATAGCGCTTGTTGGGAGGCAATCCAATTTTATTTTTGTTTTTGCTTTTTAGGTTCTGTTTTGCAATAATTTTTTCATCTAGCCTCTGTTTAGATGTGGTTTTATGTTTTTAGTGTTTGTTCCAAGTAAGACCTTTGGGATAGCTTACGGTGATAGTTGATTTGATCCTGCTGAAAAACAGAAACTTTTGCACCCAGGAGATTGGTTTTCAGTTTTAACAGAAGCACGATAAAATACTGATTCTTTTTGCAGAAGATTAATAAACAAATTGCCTAGGATTTCCTAATTTCTCAGGATTTTTGGAGTTATAGAAGTATTCAAAATATCCAGATTGCTACAGACTGTTCTGTTTTTGACAGATTCTGTTTTTCGCGTGTTGTTTGCTTATTTTGATGAATCTATGGCTAGTATCGGGGGGTATGAACCATGGAAAAATGGAATACAGTAGAAATTACACCAATATAAATAAAGAATGAGTTCACAACAGTACCAAAAGTGGTGATTTATGTTCTTATACTAACGGAGCTTACGAGATTTTCTGTTGAGTTTTGTGTTGTGAAGTTTTGAAGTTTTCGGTAAGGATTTGATGGACTATGGAATAGGGAGTGGCAAGAGCCTAAGCTTGGGGATGCTCAAGGCACCCCAAGGTAATATTAAATGAGGCCAAAGGGCCTAATCTTGGGGATGCCCCGGGAAGGCATCCCCTCTTTCGTCTTCGTCTATCAGTAACTTTACTTGAGGCTATATTTTTATTCACCACATGATATGTGTTTTTCTTGGAGCGTCTTGTATGATTTGAGTCTTTTCTTTTTAGTTTGCCACAATCATCCTTGCTGTACACACCTTTTGGGCGAGACACGCATGAATTGTGATTTATTAGAATGCTCTATGTGCTTCACTTATATCTTTTAAGCTAGGCAATTTTGCTCTAGTGCTTCACTTATATCTTTTTAGAGCATGGCGGTGGTTTTATTTTATAGAAATTGATGAACTCTCATACCTCACTTATATTATTTTGAGAGTCTCTAAACATCATGGTAATTTGCTTTGGTTATAAAATTAGTCCTAATATGATAGGCATCCAAGAGGGATATAATAAAAACTTTCATATAAAGTGCATTGAATACTATGAGAAGTTTGATTCCTTATGATTGTTTTGAGATATGAAGATGGTGATATTAGAGTCATACTAGTGAGTAGTTGTGAATTTTAGAAATATTTGTGTTAAGGTTTGTGAGTCCCGTAGAATGCACGTATGGTGAACCGTTATGTAACGAAGTTGGAGCATGATATGTTTTTTGATGTCTTGCTTATGAGTGGCAGTCGGGGACGAGCGATGGTCTTTTCCTACCAATCTATCCCCCTAGGAGCATGCACGTAGTACTTTGTTTCGACAACTAATATATTTTTACAATAAGTATGTGAGTTCTTTATGACTAATGTTGAGTCCATGGATTATACGCACTCTCACCTTTCCGCCATTGCTAGCCTCTCTAGTACCGCACAACTCTCGCCGGTACCATAAACCCACCACATATCCTTCCTCAAAACAGCCACCATACCTACCTATTATGGCATTTTCATAGCCATTCCGAGATATATTGCCATGCAACTTTCCACCGTTCTGTTTATTATGAAACGTTCCATCATTGTCATACTGCTTTGCATGATCATGTAGTTGACATCGTATTTGTGGCAAAGCCACTATTCATCATTTTTCATACATGTTGCTCTTGATTCGTTGCACATCCCGGTACACCGCCGGAGGCATTTGTCGGTGTCAAAACCAGCCGATCTTGGGTAGGGGGTCCCGAACTATGCGTCTGAGAATCGAGGGTAACAAAGGACAAGGGGGACACAATGTTTACCCAGGTTCGGTCCCTCTTAATGGAGGTAAAACCCTGCATCCTGCTTAATTGTATTTGATGAGTATAGGGGTTACAAGAGTTGATCTACCTCGAGATCGTAATGGCTAAACCCTAGCTGTCTAGCCTATGAGAATTATGATAGCCTCTACGGACTAAACCCTCTGGTTTATATACACACTGGAGGGGCCTAGGGTTGTACAAAGTCGGTTTGTGGGGGAAGTAAATAACATATCTGGACACCAATCTTGCCATCCACGCATAGGGGAGTCCTATCCGGACACGGGGGAAAGTCTTCTGCTTGTATCTTCACGGCCCATCAGTCCGGCCAATATCAAATAACCCGGACACCCGAGGACCCCTTAATCCAGGACTCCCTCAGCATTCACATAGAGTCATATTTTTGTTCTAGTATCGAGTTGTAATCTTTGAGTTGTAAGTAAATAGAAGTGTGATGATCTTCATTATTAGAGCATTGTCCCAATGTGAGGAAATAAAAAAAGAGAAAAGGCCAAATAAAAAAAGGAGAAGGTCCAAAAAAAGAAAAAGAAAAAGAAAAAATGAGAGAAAAAGAGAGAAGGGACAATGTTACTGTCCTTTTTTCCACACTTGTCCTTCAAAGTAGCGCCATGATGTTCATGATAGAGAGTCTCCTATGATATCACTTTCATATACTAGTGGGAATTTTTCATTATAAAACTTGGCTTGTATATTCCAACGATGGGCTTCCTCAAAACGCCCTAGGTCTTCATGAGCAAGAAAGTTGGCTGCACACCCACTTAGTTTTCTTTTCGAGCTTTCATAAACTTATAGCTCTAGTGCATCTGTTGCATGGCAATCCCTACTCACTCACATTGATATCGATTAATGGGCATCTCCATAGCTCGTTGATACGCCTAGTTGATGTGAGACTATCTCCTTCTCTTTGTCTTCTCCACAACCACCGTCTATTCCACCTATAGTGCTATGTCCATGGCTCACGCTCATGTATTGCGTGAAAGTTGAAAAGGTTTGAGAATATCAAAAGTATGAAACAATTGCTTGGCTTATCATCGAAGTTGTGCATGATTTGAATATTTTGTGTGATGAAGATGGAGTATAGCCCGACTATATGATTTTGTAGGGATAAGCTTTCTTCGGCCATGTTATTTTGAGAAGACATAATTATTTTGTTAGTATGCTTGAAGTATTATTATTTTTATGTCAATATTAAACTTTTATTTTGAATCTTACGGATCTGAACATTCATGCCACAATAAAGAGAATTACATGGATAAATATGTTAGGTAGCATTCCACATCAAAAATTCTGTTTTTATCATTTACCTACTCGAGGACGAGCAAGAATTAAGCTTGGGAATGCTTGATACGTCTCCAATGCATCTATAATTTTTTATTGTTCCATGCTATTATATTATCTGTTTTGGATGTTTTATATGCATTAATATGCTATTTTATATGATTTTTGGGACTAACCTATTAACCTAGAGCCTAGTGCCACTTCATGTTATTTCCTTGTTTTAGAGTTTCGCAAAAAAGGAATACCAAACGGAGTCCAAACGGAATAAAACTTTCGCGATGATTTTTCTTGGACCAGAAGACACCAAGGAGACTTGGAGTGCAATTCAGAAGAGCCACAAGGAGGCCTCAAGGGTGGAGGGTGCGCCCAGGGGGGTATGGCGCGCCCCCCGACCTTGTGGGCCCCTCGGTGACCCCCTAACCTAGATCTTCCTCCTATATATTCTCAAATACCCCGAAAACTTCCAGGGGAGCCACAAAACTACTCTTCCACCGCCGCAACCTTCTGTACCCGTGAGATCCCATCAAGGGGCCTTTTTCGGCATCCTGCCGGAGGGGGATTCGATCACGGAGGGCTTCTACATGAACACCGTTGCATCTTCGATGAAGCGTGAGTAGTTTACCATAGACCTACGAGTCCATAGCTAGTAGCTAGATGGCTTCTTCTCTCTCTTTGATTATCAATACAAAGTTCTCCTTGGTGTTCTTGGAGATCTATTCGATGTAATACTCTTTTGCGGTGTGTTTGCCGAGATCCGATGAATTGTGGATTTATGATCAGATTATCTATGAATATTATTTGAATCTGCTCTGAATTCTTATATGCGTGATTTGATATCTTTGCAAGTCTCTTCGAACTATCGATTTGGTTTGGCCAAGTAGATTGGTTTTTTTTCTTGCAATGGGAGAAGTGCTTAGCTTTGGGTTCAATCTTGCGGTGCTCGATCCTAGTGACAGAAGGGGAACCGACACGTATTGTATTGTTGCCATCGAGGATAAAAATATGGGTTTCCATCATATTGCTTGAGTTAATTACTCTACATCATGTCATCTTGCTTAAAGCGTTACTCCGTTCTTTATGAACTTAATACTCTAGATGCATGCTGGATAGCAGTCGATGTGTGGAGTAATAGTAGTAGATGCAGAATCGTTTCAGTCTACTTGACATGGACGTGATGCCTATGTTCATGATCATTGCCTTAGATATCGTCATAACTTTGCGCTTTTCTATCGATTGCTCGGCAGTAATTTGTTCACCCACCATAACAATTTCTATCTTGAGAGAAGCCTCTAGTGAAACCTATGGCCCCCGGGTCTATTTTCCATCATATAAGTTTTTGATCTACAATTTTAGTTTCCGATTTACTTTCTTTGCAATCTTTTACTTTCCGTTCCATAAACCAAAAATACCAAAAACATTACTTTACCGTTTATCCATCTATATGAAATCTCACTTTGCAAATAATCGTGAAGGGATTGACAACCCCTTTGTCGCGTTGGGTGCAAGTTGGTGTTTTCTTGTGCAGGTATTCGGTGGCTTGCACGTTGTCTCCTACTGGAATGATATCTTGGTTCTCAAAACTAAGGGAAATACTTACTCTACTTTGCTGCATCACCCTTTCCTCTTCAAGGGAAAAACCAACGCAAGCTCAAGAGGTAGCAGGTAGCTTATGTGATTGACGAACAGCAAGAACGACACATACAACGGATGGAGGAACACGACTTTTGACGCGTGGATCCTGCGGCTAGTAAGTTAGATGAGACATAGCTAATTTTCATCTAGATGTGAATTAGCAAATCCGTTTTCTCGGTCCCTTAAACATATTCCTCTATTTTTTTCCTATTAAACAAGCCTAGGGCCTACTACCTCCTTCCGGGTTTATTAGGCCCCTTCTTATTGTGGGCTAAAATTTGACCATAAATCTCTACTTACTTAAAAAGAACGTAAGGTTCCATTTCACCTTTCTTCCCATCACCCTTTCGTCCAACCTTCCATATATATGATAATCAATCATCTTAATTTACTTATCTTTTGAATCAATTCCATTTTAATTTACTTACCAATCTTCTAATCAAAATATAAGGTAATTCAAGGCCAGAATTTGATGAACATTTATTTACACAATCGCATTATTATTGACAAGTAAATCACAAGCGAATGTACTAGAATATTTATATCGTGTTGCAACGCACGAGCATTGTTCTAGTTTAACTAATAAAATGCGAACTACATGTCACAAAAATTATGCTATGCGAAAGTTCTTTCAATTCAAACCCAACAATATATGTTTTGTCTCAAAAGATTTATATTCGTTAGTTTAATAGATGGCCAAAGTTTGACACAAAATATGAGGGGGGCCAATAAATCAGGACGTAGGTAGTACAAATCAGTGTCACAGGCAACGTTGCATATCACCATTGCCACGCGAGCTGGGTGACCGACGGTAAGGTCCTAGTGACGGTGGTGCGTGGTGGTGAGACGGCGAGCAGTGGCGCAGGGAGCCAAGGCGGCGTGGCCGTGTGGGATGGCAGGACGGTCAAGCGGTGCAGGAGGTGCGGCGTGGCATGGTGGCAGTAGCGTTGATTTGAGGCAAATATATAGGTTCCTATTAATAAAATCTAGATTTATGGAGGTGTTAAAGGATTACTTTTGTCTCTACTTCTCGTAAATAGTAGTCCTTTTATGGATAGGTGGGGCTATTTTTCTTTTTGAACACGGTACAACGCAAATGCCTATATACACGCATAAACACTCACCCCTATGAATGCACGTGGGCACATCCTACCCCTATTAACACCTTCATAGTCAAAGAAAACTTCTCCTCCCACTGAACAAACATCGCCATAAAGCTTGAAATAAATCCGAAAAAATACGAGTACCAATGTCAAGTCTAGGACTTAAATCCTAATGGTTTTATTCCAACACAAGGGATTTAACCATTTGAGCTAGGCCTAGTTCGCCAAGAGGGGAGCTATTAAAGTTGCTCTAACATGCACAATTTCTCTTGTTCATATATTCGAAGCCCTAGATTTTTGAGCCAAGCTGGATTTGAACCATATAAGACTAAATTTATAAGAGCATCTACAGTCGGGCGCTCCAAACCCATCCCAAATTCTCGGGCGGACAGCCTGATCAGTGACCGACCATGAAAATGCGACCCAGATGGGCGCCTCAAATGGCCCTCAAATGTCTGGGATGACCTACACCCCTCATATCCAGCCCAAATATGAGTTGGATGTGAGGCGCCCGGGCGCAGCCCCCCTCCTGGTCATAGCGATCACACCTGTGATACGTCTCCGTCGTATCTATAATTTTTGATTGTTCCATGCCAATATTCTACAACTTTCATATACTTTTGGCAACTTTTTATACTATTTTCTGGGACTAACATATTGATCCAGTGCCTAGTGCCAGTTCCTGTTTGTTGCATGTTTTTTGTTTCGCAGAAACCCCATATCAAACGGAGTCCAAACGGGATAAAAACAGACGGAGAATATTTTTGGAATATTTGGAAAATATGGGAAGAAGAATCAACGCGAGACGGTGCCCGAGGTGGTCACGAGGCAGGGGGGCGTGCATGCTCCCTGGGCGTGCCCCTGACCCTCGTGGGCCCCCCGTAAGGCGATTGCTGCTCTTCTTTGGCCTCAAGAAAGCTAATTTTCGGAGAAAAATCTGGGTGAAGGTTTCAATCCAATCGGAGTTACGGATCTCCGGATATATAAGAAACGGTGAAAGGGTAGAATCCCAGAACGCAGAAACAGAGAGAGACAGAGAGACAGATCCAATCTCGGAGGGGCTCTCGCCCCTCCCATGCCATGGAGACCAAGGACCAGAGGGGAAACCCTTCTCCCATCTAGGGAGGAGGTCAAGGAAGAAGAAGAAGAAGGGGGGCCCTCTCCCCCTCTCTTCCGGTGGCACCAGAACATCGCCGGAGCCATCAACATCACCGCAATCTTCACCAACAACTTCACCGCCATCATCACCAACTCTTCCCCACTCTATGCAGTGGTGTAACCCCTCTTTTACCCGCTGTAATCTCTACTTAAACATGGTGCTCAACACTACATATTATTTCCCAATGATGTATGGCTATCCTATGATGTTTGAGTAGATCCGTTTTGTCCTATGGGTTAATTGATGATCGTGATTAGTTTGAGTTGCATGTTTTATTATTGGTGCTGTCCTATGGTGCTCTCTGTGTTGCGCAAGCGTGAGGGATTCCCGATGTAGGGTGTTGCAATACGTTCATGATTTGCTTATGGTGGGTGGCGTGAGTGACAGAAGCATATACCCGAGTAAGTAGGTTGTTTGCGTATGGGATAAAGAGGACTTGACACTTTAATGCTACGGTTGGGTTTTACCTTAATGATCTTTAGTAGTTGCGGATGCTTGCTAGAGTTCCAATCATAAGTGCATATGATCCAAATAGAGAAACTATGTTAGCTTATGCCTCTCCGTCAAATAAAATTGCAATAGTGATTACCGAACTAGTTATCGATTGCCTAGGGACAAATAAATTTCTCGTAACAAAAAGCTCTTTACTAAAACTAATTTAATTGTGTCTTCGTCTAAAAAGCCACTACTTTTTATTTGCGTGCTCTTTATATTCTTGCAAACCTATCCAACAACACTTACAAAGTACTCCTAGTTTCATACTTGTTCTAGGTAAAGCGAACGTCAAGCATGCGTAGAGTTGTATCGGTGGTCGATAGAACTTGAGGGAATATTTGTTCTACCTTTAGCTCCTCGTTGGGTTCGACATTCTTTCTTATCGAAAGAGGCTACAATTGATCCCCTATACTTGTGGGTTATCAAGACCTTTTTCTGGCGCCGTTGCCGGGGAGCAATAGCGTGGGGTGAATATTCTCGTGTGTGCTTGTTTGCTTTATCACTAAGTAATTTTTATTTGCTGTTCTTAGTTGTTCTCTATCTTTAGTTATGGATATGGGAGACGAAATACCAAAAAAAATTAGGTGTACTTGCTACTCATGGAGATGGGGAATCTCCTAAAACCCTCGATGGTCGTTATGTGACAGATATTATGTACTACTTTGATAATCCTGAGAAAACCACATTCAATCTGGTAATGGGAGACACATTGGATCAACGTGAATACTTTAGGGATTATCGCTTGACTTGAAAAGGGAAACTATTATGGGATCAAATTTATATGTTGAAGTGGTATGCTCGGCAAGTATGCTTGAGTTATGATTATACTTGTTGCTCTAGGATGAAGGGTCCACACCTTCCCTTTTCATGCAAATTTAATGATAATGAAACCTTGGCTTCTTATGCTAGAGGTATGTATGATTACTATGATGTGGAACAAATAGAAGAATTTGTTGCTTTTAAGGGTGCTTATGAAATTGAATCTTTGTTCAAAGAGTGTGAAGATCTTTATGATGATGTTTATAGACCTGATAATTTAGCTATCCTTAAATATTGCTATAAGAATTATGAATTCAATTCCAATATTGATGAATTTATTGAGAAAGTCTTCGCTGTCCAAGAAGAGACTAATATTTTGCAGGAATCTATGAAAGAAGAAATTGATGAGACTGTGAGCTCATTGGATGAAAAAGATGAGGAGGAGAGCGAAGAACAAAAGGAGGAAGAACGGATTGATCACCCGTGCCCACCTTCTAATGAGAGTAACTCTTTATCCCATACATTGTTTAATTTCCCTTCGTGCTTACCGAAGGATGATTGCTATGATGATTGTTATGATCCCGTTGATTCTCTTGAAATATCCCTTTTTGATGATGCTTGCTATGCTTGTGGCCAAGATGCCAATATGAATTATGCTTATGGAGATGAACTTGCTATAGTTCCTTATGTTAAACATGAAATTGTTGCTATTGCACCCACGCATGATAGTCCTATTATCTTTTTGAATTCTCCCGACTACACTATATCGGAGAAGTTTGTGCTTATTAAGGATTATATTGATGGGTTGCCTTTTACTACTACACATGATGATTTTGATGAGTATAATACGCATGTGCTTGCTGCTCCTACTTGCAATTATTATGAGAGAGGAACTACATCTCCGCCTCTTTATGTTTCCAACATGATAAAATTGCAAGAAACCGTTTATACTATGCATTGGCCTTTACTATGTGTGCATGAATTGTTCTTTTATGACATGCCGATGCATACGAAGAGAGTTAGACTTCGTTGTTGCATGATATATGTTACTTTGTGCTCACTACTAAATTACAAATCATTGCTAATTAAAATTGGCTTTGATATACCTTGGGATCCGGGTGGATTCACTACTTGAGCACTATATGCCTAGCTTAATGGCTTTAAAGAAAGTGCTGCCAGGGAGACAACCCGGAAGTTTTAGAGAGTCATTTATTTCTGTTGAGTGCTTTCATATAGTTAAAAAAAGAGGGCAACCCAAAACTTTTCAAAAATTAAAGTGAAAGTGAGAGAGACAAGCATTGTTGAACTGGGGGAGCTCCTTGAACTTTGTTCATGCTCACGGAAACTTTGTGAATCTTGATTACAGAAACTTTTCAACAAAAATAATTATCCCCTTGTACAATTTCATTGTATTATAAAAATAATGTGCCAAAGTTTGCCTTTAGGATGTTTACAACGCTTGTTGGTTTGTGCGGTGCAGGACAGAAACTTTGGCTATAGTGCGCGATTTTACATTTTTTTACTGGAACATCAAATGGTTCTGAAACATTTTGCACTGTCTTTCTATACAAATTGTTTATTTTTCCTAATTTTGGTAGAATTTTTGGAGTACCATAGATATGGTGAATGTTCAGATTATTACAGACTGTTCTGTTTTAGACAGATTCTGTTTTTGATGCATAGTTTGCTTGTTTTGATGAAACTATCAATTCCTATCAGTGGATTAAGCCATGGAAAAGTTATATTACATTAGCTAAAATGCAAAAACAAAATATGATTTGGTTTGCAACATTACTTAGAGTAGTGATTTGCTTTATTATACTAACGGATCTTACCGAGTTTTCTGTTGAAGTTTTGTGTGGATGAAGTGTTCGAAGATCGAGGATGTTTCGATATGAGGATAAGGAGGAGAGGCAAGAGATCAAGCTTGGGGATGCCCAAGGCACCCCAATTAAATATTCAAGGAGACTCAAGCGTCTAAGCTTGGGGATGCCCCGGAAGGCATCCCATCTTTCTTCAACAAGTATCGGTATGTTTTCGGATTCGTTTCGTTCATGCGATATGCGCAAATCTTGGAGCGTCTTTTGCATTTAGTTTTCATTTTTCTTTGATGCACCATGCTGGTATGAGATAGTCCTTGGTTGATTTATAGAATTCTCATTGCACTTCACTTAAATGTTTTGAGTATGGCTTTATAGGATGCTTCATGTGCTTCGCTTATATCATTTGGATTGCCTGTTTCTCTTCACATAGAAAACCGCCATTTGTAGAATGCTCTTTTGCTTCACTTATACTTTTTAGAGCGCGGGCATATCTTTTGTAGAAAGAATTAAACTCTCTTGCTTCACTTATATCTATTTAGAGAGATGACAGGAATTGATCATTCACATGGTTAGTCCTAAAATCCTACATAAAACTTGTAGATCATTGAATATGATATGTTTGATTCCTTGCAATAGTTTTGCGATATAAAGGTGGTGATATTAGAGTCGTGCTAGTTGAGTAATTGTGAAATTGATAAATACTTGTGTTGAGGTTTGCAAGTCCCGTAGCATGCACGTACGGTGAACCGTTATGTAACAAAGTTGGAGCATGAGGTATTTATTGATTGTCTTCCTTATGAGTGGCGGTCGGGGACGAGCGATGGTCTTTTCCTACCAATCTATCCCTCTAGGGGGCATGCGTAGTAGTACTTTGCTTCGAGGGCTAATAAACTTTTGCAATAACTATATGAGTTCTTTATGACTAATGTGAGTCCATGGATTATACACACTCTCACCCTTCCATCATTGCTAGCCTCTTCGGTACCGTGCATTGCCCTTTCTCACCTTGAGAGTTGGCGCAAACTTCGCCGGTGCATCCAAACCCCGTGATACGATACGCTCTATCACACATAAGCCTCATTATATCTTCCTCAAAATAGCCACCATACCTACCTATCATGGCATTTCCATAGCCATTCCGAGATATATTGCCATTCAACTTCCATCATCATCATATACATGACTTGAGCATTTATTGTCATATTGCTTTGCATGATCGTGAGACAGCTAGCATGATGTTTTCATGGCTTGTCCGTATTTTGATATCATTGCTACGCTAGATCATTGCACATCCCGGTACACCGCCGGAGGCATTCATATAGAGTCATATCTTTGTTCTAGTATCGAGTTGTAATATCGAGTTGTAAGTAAATAAAAGTGTGATGATCATCATTACTAGAGCATTGCCCCAGTGAGGAAAGGATGATGGAGACTATGATTCCTCCACAAGTCGGGATGAGACTCCGGACGAGAAAAAAAAGAGAAAGGCCAAAAAAAGAGAAGGCCCAAAAAAACAAAAAACAAAAAAAATGAGAGAAAAAGAGAGAAGGGGCAATGTTACTATCCTTTTACCACACTTGTGCTTCAGAGTAGCACCATGTTCTTCATATAGAGAGTCTCTTGAGTTATCACTTTCATATACTAGTGGGAATTTTCATTATAGAACTTGGCTTGTATATTCCGATGATGGGCTTCCTCAGATGCCCGAGGTCTTCTTGAGCAAGCAAGTTGGATGCACACCCACTTAGTTGCAGTTTGAGCTTTCATACACTTATAGCTCTAGTGCATCCGTTGCATGGCAATCCCTACTCCTCGCATTGACATCAATTGATGGGCATCTCCATAGCCCGTTGATTAGCCGTGTTGATGTGAGACTTTCTCCTTTTTTGTCTTCTCACACAAACGTCCATCATCATATTCTATTCCACCCATAGTGCTATGTCCATGGCTTGCGCTCATGTATTGCGTGAGGGTTGAAAAGGCTGAAGCGCGTTAAAAAGTATGAACCAATTGCTCGGCTTGTCATCGGGGTTGTGCATGATTTGAATGCTTTTTGTGGTGAAGATAGAGCATAGCCAGACTATATGATTTTGTAGGGATGAGCTTTCTTTGGCTATGTTATTTTGATAAGACATAATTGCTTGGTTAGTATGCTTGACGTATTATTGTCTTAATGTCAAACGATAGACTATTTCTTTGAATCACTCGTGTCTTAATATTCATGCCATGATTGGATTACATGATCAAGATTATTCTAGGTAGCATTCCACATCAAAAATTATCTTTTTATCATTTACCTACTCGAGGACGAGCAGGAATTAAGCTTGGGGATGCTGATACGTCTCCGTCGTATCTATAATTTTTGGCTGTTCCATGCCAATATTCTACAACTTTCATATACTTTTGGCAACTTTTTATACTATTTTTTGGGACTAACATATTGATCCAGTGCCCAGTGCCAGTACCTGTTTGTTGCATGTTTTTTGTTTCGCAGAAACCCCATATCAAACGGAGTCCCAACGGGATAAAAATGGATGGAGAATATTTTTGGAATATTTGGAAAATATGGGAAGAAGAATCAACGTGAGACAGTGCCCGAGGTGGCCACGAGGCAGGGGGCGCACCTGCCCCCCTGGGCGTGCACCTGACCCTCGTGGGCCCCCCGTAAGGCGGTTGCTGCTCTTCTTTGGCCTCGAGAAAGCTAATTTTCGGAGAAAATCTGGGCGAAGGTTTCAATCCAATCGGAGTTACGGATCTCCGGATATATAAAAAAGGGTGAAAGGGCAAAATCCCAGAACGCAGAAACAGAGAGAGACAAAGAGACAGATCCATTCTCGGAGGGGCTCTTGCCCCTCCCATGCCATGGAGACCAAGGACAAGAGGGGAAACCCTTCTCCCATCTAGAGAGGAGGTCAAGGAATAAGAAGAAGGGGGGGCCCTCTCCCCCTCTCTTCCGGTGACGCCGGAACGTCGCCGAAGCCATCATCATCACCGCAATCTTCACCAACAACTTCACCGCCATCATCACCAACTCTCCCCCCCTCTATGCAGCGGTGTAACCCCTCTTTTACCCGCTATAATCTCTACTTAAACATGGTGCACAACGCTATATATTATTTCCCAATGATGTATGGCTATCCTATGATGTTTGAGTAGATCCGTTTCTTCCTATGGGTTAATTGATGATCGTGATTGGTTTGAGTTGCATGTTTTATTATTGGTGCTGTCCTATGGTGCTCTCCGTGTCGCGCAAGCGTGAGGGATTCCCGTTGTAGGGTGTTACAATACGTTCATGATTTGCTTATGGTGGGTGGCGTGAGTGACAAAAGCACATACCCGAGTAAGTAGGTTGTTTGCGTATGGGATAAAGAGGACTTGACACTTTAATGCTATGGTTGGGTTTTTCCTTAATGATCTTTAGTAGTTGCGGATGCTTGCTAGAGTTCCAATCATAAATGCATATGATCCAAGTAGAGAAAGTATGTTAGGTTATGCCTCTCCCTCAAACAAAATTGCAATAGTGATTACCGGACTAGTTATCGATTGCCTAGGGACAACTAACTTTCTCGTAACAAAAAGCTCTTTACTAAAACTAATTTAGTTGTGTCTTCATCTAAACAGCCCCTACTTTTTATTTACGTGCTCTTTATATTCTTGCAAACCTATCCAACAACACCTACAAAGTACTTCTAGTTTCATACTTGTTCTAGGTAAAGCGAACGTCAAGCGTGCGTAGAGTTGTGTCGGTGGTCGATAGAACTTGAGGGAATATTTGTTCTACCTTTAGCTCCTTGTTGGATTCGACACTCTTACTTATCGAAAGAGGCTACAATTGATCCCCTATACTTATGGGTTATCAACCTGCAGCCACCCGAAGTTCCTTCCTCTCTCATCTTTGCACCCAAATTTCAGTTCTGCCTCGCGCGCTGACTTGGTTAAATAGTCGCGTCGACGGATGGCGGCAAGCTTCTCCTTCGTTGCATAGGTCGATCAATTCTCGTTGTGTGAACAAGGTAGCTTGACACTAGATTGCATTTCATCAATTGATGATTGTTCATCGAGTGTCAAGTTCATCTCATTCATATACCTTGATAGGCCTACTATAATGAAAGAGTTTCTTATTTTATTCATCAAATTTTATTATTAAATACACACAAAAGGAGTTGTCCAAACATCAATGTTCCATTTGTGAAGGAGATAGACCATGACTATGAATCTCCTCTGCCTATATCTCCTTAACAAAAGATGCAATGATGATTGAAGCTTATCGCTTCTAGATGACCCAGCTATTCAAGCCTTGTCGACTGGCTCCTGATGCGACGAGTTGGGACTAAACATCTGATACTTGGCTATTTGGTGTTATCATCCGATCAATTCTCGCTAAGCAGCCCAGCCGGCCCAACATGATCGACGTGCATGCACTGGTGCAATGACGTCCTATACAAACGGTTTTTAACCCTTTCCACGACAGAGTTTTAAACCATCGCCTTAATTGTGTGTGCAAAGGGGGGAGGGTCCATCCCACACGACCCATAAATCGTCGGCGATAGCTTTTCGGGTCACACACGCTTAACACATATGCTCGACAAGGGTTGCCATTTGTGCGTGTTCGGCGACTGTCCCCAAGGGTTGCCATTTGTACGGGTTTGGTGACCGCCCTTAAGGGTCCCTCGGTGGAATCACGGCATCTTGCATTGTACAAGGGCATGAGGAGATTACGGTGGCCCTAGTAGTATTTTGGGGAGCACTGCGCCTTCACACAGCTCGAAACGGAGATTAGTATCCGCAAGGATGTGAACTTGGGGATACATCTCGTCTTCGCGTGCCCCGATTATCTCTTACCCGAATCCTTTATTTATGCACTTTACTTTGTGATAGCCATATTGTTTCTTGTTATATATCTTGTTATCACTTAGTTGTTTATCTTACTTAGCATAAATTGTTGGTGCATCTAGGTGAGTTTAGCTTATTTAGATTTTGTGCTTGACAAATTAAACACGTTTTATTCCGCATTTGTTCAAGCCTAAACTGTAATTATTTTAAAGCGCCTATTCAACCCCCTCTAGACGACATACACAATCTTTCAGCTGGGGATATCACTGTTCTTCTAACTATCGAACTACATATTGGTTCACAAAACCAAAACATGTTGAGACCTATTTTGACCTTAAAAAACGATCTCATCACAAGAAAAACATGATTATCATCTTTCAAGTGGGTAAATGCATGTTTGAGATGCTAGGGATTTCTTTACACACACAAAAAAGGTGCTAGGGATTTCTAGGTAATTACGCAGCGTCTCGTGTGCCTTGCAGGTAATACATATAGCATTCCCGGAGGATGTGAAGGGCATGTTTGGTTCTAGGCTTAGTAACGCCACACTTTGCCATACAAACTTGCCAAACTTGCCTAAGAGCATCTCCAACATACGCCCAATGCACGGCGCCAAAAAACGGGTTTACAGCGTGCAAGTAGTTTTTTTAGAGGGCGCTAGAACACGTTTGCTCCAACAAGCGCTGCAAAATATGCTGCGCGCGCGAGTCCAGCGGTCCCAATCAAGTGGTCCCATCTGCAGCAGCCCAGAGTTTGCAGCGCGTGCGATCGGGTGCATTAAATATGCTGCGCGCGATGCCTTTTTAATGCGCGCGCTGCATTAGTTATAGCGCGCGCGCTTTTGCGGCTGCTGGAGACTCCAAATCGGGTCCGCGCGCGCTAAAAGCAGTTTTTATACCGCGCGTCGCTTATATAGCGCTTCTGTTGGAGATGCTCTAACGTTAGGCGTTGTTTGGTTTTAGGCCTAGTAACACCACACTTTGCCATACAATATTGTCAAACTTGTGTAAAGTTAGTTCTTCAAAATGAGAGCCACAAGTTGGCAGGCCTAAAGAAATTTTGCCATACTTTTTGAGTGTATGGAATGTGGAAGCCTAGTGTAGCTTGCTTAAGATGTGGTTTGAACCAAACACCCATCTAAATTGGTCAAACTTGCCTAACTTTAGGTGTGGCAAACTTAGTCGCAAACCAAACTTAGAGCATCTACAGTCAGGCGCCTCATACGCCCGGGCGGGCTGCCCGGTCACTGTCCGGTCACGATTTTTTGACCCAGACGGGCCCCTCAGATGACCCTCAAACTCCCGGCCTGACCGGCACCCCCATATCCAGCCCAAATATGGGGGCGCCCGGGCACGCCCACCACGTCGGACCCGGCCCACACTGGTCCACCCGACCCCACATAAAATCCTGCCCATCCGCTCGCCGGACCAAACCCTAGCCACTTCACTCCTCTCCCCTCCACTCCCCTCCGCCACCCAAGCTCGTCTCCGGCTCCTTCCGGTCGTCTTCGGCATGACTGGCAGTGTATCCGAGTCATTCACCTCCAGATCCGTCAACCCCGAGCTCATCCCACGCAACCCCGAGGAGAAGATGGCCGTCCGGCTTGCCCTCCACCGCGCCCGGAAGGACACCCATGCACGGTTGCGCTCGGACTCCATCCACGGGGAATTCATTGCATCGGCCCAAATGGTGCATGGATCCGACGATAGGCCGGTCATAGCTGCCTCGTAGGAGGCCGTGCGGTCCGTCTGGCGTCCGAACGCGCTGGAAGACGTGCAACCCCTCCGGTGGCGCACCGATATTCGGGACGCACCTCGTCCCACGAGGCCATGGCAACCGTGCCCACCGTGCAAGGCACCGGGCGCGTGAGGCGGCGGCAGCCCTCGCTGCGGCGGACGTCGGCGAGGCGGAGTCGCATTCTCCGGCGCCCCGTATGGCACATCAGTCTGGGTGCCGCAACCGCATCATGGTGGACGTCGACGGCTCGTCCCGGACGAATCCGTCATCCATGCGACGTCCATCAGCACCGTTTGGGTTCCGGTCCAGACGAGGAAGAGTATGACATGAGAGACGGCGGGGCCTTGAGTCCCGTGAGCCAGATCGTGTCCCATTCCCTACCCTACCTTGCTGGCGACAGGACCAACGCTCTGAGGAGCATAGCCGGCCGCCGGACATGGCCAGGGCGAAGCTGGGCAAGCAGGAAGCGGAGCCGGACGAGCTCCGCTTAGATTAGGTTTCACGTTGCATGTAATAATATGGATTTGAGGTATCCAGATATGAAATGTGTTTTTTGAGCGGTGATTGGTCACTGCCACGGACATATCCGGACGCGTCCGCGGACGTTTGAGGGGTCGGATTTGCCACGTCCGACGGCAGCAGGTCAAGCATCGCTACCGCAAGTGATCACATCACCATAATTACACCGTGCAGTAGAGTAGGCGCAGTGCCTATCGTACCAACACCTGACGTGAGACGTCTGCCCAAGCCTCACTCCATTATAAACTCCGGCGGGTGCATCATGCTTCGACCAGCAGCAGCAGCCAGCTCTCGTAGGCGGTAGATAGCAATAGGTTAAAGACAAGAGAGTCTACGGCGTTCATACAACGTCTTCCATGGCGCCGCAGCACTTCCTGGTCGTCACTTTCCCGTTCCAGGGGCACATCAGCCCGGCGCGCGCTCTGGCGGAGCGCCTCGCGCGGGCCACGCCGGGCGCGCGGGTCACGTTCTCGACCGCCGTGTCCGCGCACAGGCGCATGTTCTCCATGTTGGCGTCCCCCGACGATGAGGTCCACGACGGCACCATCTCGTACATCCCGTACTCGGACGGCTACGACCACGGCTTCAGCTTCGTCGCCGGGGACGGGGACGAAGTGGAGAGATACGTGGAGGCGTTCGGCCGCGTCGGCCGTGAGACCTTCTCGGCGGTGCTGGACCGCCTCGCGGCGCGGGGCCGGCCCGTCACATGCGTAGTGTACGCCATGCTCACGTGGTGGGCCGCCGAGATCTCCCGTGAGCGCGGCGTGCCCCGGGCTCTCTACTGGATCCAGCCGGCCACCATGCTGGCCGTGTACTACCACTACTTTCATGGGTACGAGAGGCTCGTGACGGAGCATGCTGCCGAGCCGGGGTTCACGGTGTCCATGCCGGGACTCCCGCCGATGGCGATCCGTGACCTCCCGAGCTTCTTCACAAATCTTACGGACGGAAGGTCAGTTGCGGCGTTCGGGGACATCCGCAGGACGTTCCAGCAGCTGGACCTGGACGTCGACGGTAGCAGCAGCGCTGGAGGAAGGCAGGCCATGGTGCTCGTGAACACCGTCGAAGAATTAGAGGCCGGTGCTCTCGCGTCCGTTCCTGGAGTCGACGTGTTCCCCGTCGGGCCAGCCGTGGTGTCGCTCTTCACTGAGGGCGAGGGCGGCACGACTGGCGCCGCCGCCGCAGTAGGAGATCTCTTTGAACACGACGGAAAAGGGTACGTGGAGTGGCTGGACACAAAGCCAGCACGGTCGGTGGTGTACGTGTCGTTCGGGAGCGTGGCGGCGGTGAGCAAGCGACAGAAGGACGAGTTGAAGCGCGGCCTCGCCGCGAGCGGCCGGCCGTACCTGTGGGTGGTGCGGAACAACAACAGAGACGATGGATTTGACCACGCCGGCGACGAGCGGCGCATGGTGGTTGGGTGGTGCGACCAGCTGCGGGTGCTGTCGCATCCGGCCGTTGGGTGCTTCGTGACACACTGCGGCTGGAACTCCACGCTGGAGACCGTGGCGTGTGGCGCGCCGGTCATCGCCGTGCCACAGTGGTCCGACCAGAACACGAACGCGCGCCTGGTCGTCCAGTGGGGCATCGGCGTGCGCGCCACGACCGACGTTGATGGGGTTCTGGACGCGGAGGAGCTTGCGAGGTGCCTGCAAATGATCATGGGTGACAGGGAGGAGGGCGCCGCCATGCGGGCAAGCTCGACGGCATGGAAGGCGAAGTTGCAGCAAGCGATCGCGGCCGGCGGCTCATCCGGTCGTAATCTGAGGACTTTCCTGGACCAATTTGCGAATGATGCTTAGAAGCATTTACGTAGTATTGTCCTCATTTTATTGAGCAAGTTCAATAAAATGACATAATAATTAGACTATAAGAACTAAAATATTATATCTCTACTTAGTTGGAGAAGAGAGAAAAAGAGAGAAGAGAAATGGGCTCTTGGTTAGTAGGCAGCTACAACACGAGCCCGAAAACGTTTTGTGAGGATGTAAGGTGAGCTAACTACTAATAAAATAGTACACATTTAAAACTTACTATTGTACATGCTGGCTATGAGGTTGGCTCTAAATGATATGACAACTCCTTATAATCGACCGTTGGCTATATTATTAACCATGCTCTAAGGTTGCTCCAATGCATCAGTGCTAAGATGAAGTACTAAGTACATTAAAATGTTTAGCAACTAAAGCTCACAATGCATATGTGCTTAACTTGTTGTAGTTAAGCATCCTTTATTTAATGATTTAGCTACTAAAGTTTTTCATGTATTGTTGGGCTTTTTTTATTTAAGTATTTTGCCTAGGTTCACGTGCTTGACATTGTTTCTCTTTCTGGAGTCACCACACCAATCTCTCTTTTCTTAATTACCTTGTAAATAGATTTTTTTTATCTACATGGCAACCGTAGTATCTCTACAAGGTGGAGCATTGGGAGGGGCCTAAGAGCAACTCAGCTCCTGTAAAAACCTTCCGCCCATGGAGTACTTCCTTCGTATATTTGATATTCAGAATTTATTAAAAAAAGTGTTTCCAATGCACTTTAAAATTGAAAAAATGCTTCTTTCTTATCACACGGTAATCAAAGACCAATAATATTCAACTCATGATCTCCTTGGGGTAATAAAAGAAGAGAGAGAGATGGTGCCTTGCACCTTCCCAATACATTTTTTACTTCACTCCATAATCTGTCCTAAAATTTCTTTATGTACATTTATTCATGGACGGAGAAGTATAAGTTATGAGAAGTTGTCTGGTGATGTATTTTCTCAGTCCCTTAAACAACTTTCTCTAGAATTTATAAAAAAAAATCTGTTTTCATTAAACAGTCCTAGGGCCCGCAAATCAGTTTCACAGGAGACATTGCCTATCACCATTGCCACGTGAGCTTGGTGGCCGACGGTGAGGTCCTAGCGGTGGCGGCGTGTGGCGGTGAGACAACGATCTGTTGTGCAGGGAGGCAAGGTCGCCTGGCCGTGTGGGAAGGCAGGACTGCCAGGCGGTGTAGGAAGCGCGGCGTGGCGTGGCGGTGGTGGGCTGGTGGCGCGTCTCGCGACGGGATCGTGCGGTGGCGGGCCTGGCGACGGCGCGAGGGTGTCCACGTGGTTTTAGTCCACCAAAATTGCATAATAAGGTTATCATTTCTGAGGGGATTTGAGACAAATATATGGGTTCCTCTAAAACAATCTGGGTTTACGGAGATGTCGAAGGGCTATTTTTTGTCTCAACTTCTCTAGCCTTTTTATGGATAGGGGAGCTATTTCTTGGAACACAGTACAAAACAGATGTCTACATATACACACATACACTCAAACCTTTGAATGCATGTACTTACACCCTATTCCTATAAGCACCTTCATAGTCGACGAAAATGTCTCCTCCCACAGAACAATTATTGCCGGAAAAGCTTGAAATAAATCCAGAAAAAGTGAGTACCAATGCCAAATCTAAGAATTGAACCCTGGTGGGTTGATTCCATCGCAAGGGATTTAACCATCTAAGATACGCTCAGTTCGCTAACAGGGAAGCTATTGAAGTTGCTCCAACATGCAGAATTTCTCTCGTTCATATTCATGAAGCCCTAGATTTTTAGGCCAAGCTGGATTTGAACCATATAAGACTGGATTTATAATTTCTCCCGGCTAAAAAGGATTTGTACTATCTCCTTTCCATTGATCACTATACTAACAATTTGATCAACTTGGTATAATTTATATATCACAAAAAATATCATTAAAAAAATTTAAATGATATGTTTTCTTGTGATATAACTTTGGGATATATTATTTGCATTATATTGGCTTCGTTAGTATTCAGGTAAGCCTAGGCCTAATAAATCATAAATGAAGTAGTAACATTTAACTAAGTTCATTAAGAAAAAGACTAATTTTAACATGGTCTCTTTTATCTCCTCTTTTTGAACATAAATGAGGTAGTAACATTCAACTCTTACCTTTTATCTTCCCTGTGAGCTATGAAAAACAGTTGTGAGCCGATAACTGTAAGAAAGTTGAAACTTGTCCGGTTCAAACAACTATGATACTGTGGATTTGATAGTAGTTGTCTCTCATGTTCCTGATAGACTAAAAAATGCACGAGGAGGAGGAAATTGTATACATGTGTAATTCAACACTTTACCATCCAAACGAACAATATTTGGAATTATCGCTCCTCTTGAATTCCAAGTGCCAAATATAAGAACATCCAAACAGTAAAATTGACACTGAAACTCAATATCAATGTCCTGAGACTATGGCATTTAAAAAAACAGAGCCTTAGGCCCCGTTCGGATCTTCTCCTCCTCCCAGCTTCGTCGGCTCTGCGCTGGAGTCGGCCCGACTGGCCTAGCTCTGAAAAGCCCACTTCACGGAGCAAATCCCCTCGCAGTGCAAAAACGAGAAGCAGGACGAGCCCCGCTCTAAAAAATCGAAGGAGGTGGAGTTGGAGATTAGTACTGGACATGCCATGCCAAGTGGCAGCGTATCGGTTCACTCGACATGTTGTTTCTCCTCGATGCATTACTATTCTAACTGAAATCTGGCCTGCCTTTCGTTTGAACGGGCCTAAAGCAATCTTATTGGGCTATCAGCCCAACTAACCAATTGTAAGCGGAAATGACCTGCCGAATAGTTTCTCTTGACCCAGTTTTTGCACAAGAGGGCATTTTGCGAGGAGGAGCAGAAGCTGACTATTTGGAGGAGCAGGAGAAGATCCGAACAGAGCCTTAGTGTTGCATTTAAAACAACCATCATTTCATATTTTTTGAGATAACTACATGCCGAGGCGAAGGGAGAACCTATGAGATGTTTTAATTTTTGTGCTAAGATTTATATCTTGATCATCAAAATATAATTGCTATATTCTTTTCTCATTATTAAATAAGATGTCACATTATTATTTTTTGCGAACAGGACTCGGGCCATAGTGTTCATTGATGTCTCTCTCATCTCACATGTTCGTGTTTACAGGTTTTGGGAAAATTTCATCCCACACAGCTGAAGGAAATATGACCTAGAGGCAATAATAAAGTTGTTATTTATATTTCCTTATATACTGATAAATGTTTATTATTCATGCTAGAATTTTATTAACCGGAAACATGATACATGTGTGAATACATAGACAAAACAAAGTGTCCCTAGTATGCCTCTACTAGACTAGCTTGTTAATCAAAGATGATTAAGTTTCCTAGGCATAGATATGTGTTGTCATTTGATGAACAAGATCACATCATTAGAGAATCATGTGATGGACAAGACCAATCCGTTAGCTTAGCATTAATGATCATTTAGTTTTATTGATATTGCTTTCATCATGACTTATACATGTTCCTCTGACTATGAGATTATGCAACTCCCGAATACCGGAGGAACACCTTGTGTGCTATCAAACGTCACAACGTAACTGGGTGATTATAAAGATGCTCTACATGTGTCTCTGATGGTGTTTGTTGAGTTGGCATAGATCGAGATTAGGATTTGTCACTCCATGTATCGGAGAGGTATCTCTGGGCCCTCTCGGTAATGCACATCACTATAAGCTTTGCAAGCAATGTGACTAATGAGTTAGTTGCGGGATGAAGCATTACGGAACAAGTAAAGAGACTTGCCGGTAACGAGATTAAACTAGGTATGAGGATACCGACGCTCGAATCTCGGGCAAGTAACATACCAATGAGAAAGGGAACAACGTATGTTGGTATGCGGTTTGACCGATAAAGATCTTCGTAGAATATGTAGGAGCCAATATGAGCATCTAGCTTCCGCTATTGGTTATTGACCGGAGATGTGTCTCGGTCATGTCTACATAGTTCTCGAACCCGTAGGGTCCGCACGCTTAACTTTGATGACGATTTGTATTATGAGTAATGTGATTTTGATGACCGAAGTTTGTTCGGGGTCCCGGATGAGATCACGGACATGACAAGGAGTCTCGAAATGGTCGAGACATAAAGGATGATATATTGGACAATGTTATTCGGACACAGGATGAGTTCCGGATGGTACCGGGTAATTATCGGAGTGCCATAGGGTTATCGGAACCCCGGGGGTAACTAATGGGCCTTGATGGGCCTTAGTGGAAA